>NW_020526282.1:0-213431 GCF_003368295.1 Carassius auratus | reverse complement strand
TATAATGAAGTACTTATAAAGATATAAACATGTGAGTTAAAGTATTTACAATGAATGTTCACAAGAATGATTTCATTCATGCAATTGTTTAATTGTTTGTGCTAAAAAAAGGAGAATGATTTAGTGATTTTTTTTTTTTTTTTTTTTATGATTTAGCAATAAGATGATGTGATGAGATAATGTTCACATGAATTTACCTAAATCTGACCCTCTTTTAAATGTATCTCCGAACACCATGTGGACATTGATAATGCATACTTTACACCCTTTAATGCCTGACAATAGATGTGATTCTTGTGTTTAATTAAAGGAAGACACACTGTAAATTGTTTTGCCGTTAAATAACAGTAATTTTCTGGCAGCAGGGGTGCCAGTAAAGTACTGTTAATTTACAGCTCTTAGCTCATACAAAACTTCTTTTTTTTGTATTGTTTTTGTATGAAAGAAATCAGTTTTGTATGAAAGAAATCAAGTCAGACTGGTTTGTAATAAGTGAAGATGCTGAGATCTAGAGAAATCTGTTAGTGTGCAATGTTCTGTTGGGATTTAAAGGGTTAGTTCACCCCAAAAATGAAAATGATGTCAGTAATTTCTAACCCTCATGTCGTTCCAAACCTGTAAGACTTTCGTTCATCTTCAGAACACAGTTTAAGACATTTGTGAGGAAATCAGAGAGCTATCTGACTCTCTATATTCTACGGAACTGAAATGTTCCCAGTTCCAAAAGCATAGTACTGTAAGTACATCAGTAAAAAAGTCCATGTGACAACAGTGACTCAACATCAGTTTTGTGATGTTACGAGACTTTTTTTGAGCAAAGCAAACAAAAGTAACATAATTTACTTAACCCTTCTGTTATGAAGTTATGTCTTCTTCCCTTTTAGGGAGTATTACAATGTATATGCATGCTTTAAAAAATATATATATTCTTTAAGCATTATTTTTTTCTTTTAATGCTTAATGTTTGGCACCCTCCCAAGCATTTCGCCGTTTAATATATATATTTTTTTTTTACAGTGCTGAGCAACATATGAACCATGAGTTGATCAGTATATTTTATGTCTTTATCTTTAAGGTCATGGTCCATTCTCTCATCTGTTTGAGAAATTCATCCGTAAAGCCTGGCCTGGTAAGAGTCTGAGCCTCTCTCTCGACTGATGCCAATGTTTGTGGTCGGTTAATTATTTTACAGTGCTATTTGGAGCTAATATTTATAAAATGTTTTTCACTTTTTTGTCTAGTACCATGTACATATTCAGCTGCATATTTACCATTACATTAAGAATCCGAAATTGAAATTTTATTTAGTTTTGAATTATCACATTGTCTTCTTTCCGTTGATGACTTTTATTGTCATTCGATGAAGGTTGAAATCAAAGTCACCGATAGCCTTTCTTGTTTACATGTACTGCTTACTTACATAATTATATGCATGTTTAATATTTAGAAGTATGTTGAAGTAATTGGACAGGAGGCATAGTTGTTAGTTTGATTTGTTTCTTTGATGTTTAACACCTGGTGCAGGTGCCAATGGAGATGGCCAACAACCAGGTCCATCAGAAGAGAAGACCAGAACAGAAAAAGAACAGAAAGAAAGAGCCTCAGGTATTCCCTGCATTCCTGGCTCAAAATGGTAGAATTTGAAACTGATTTTTTTTTTTTTTGCTTTTAGTGAAGGTTGTGTTTAGGGTAATGGTTTTATAGGACAGAAAATACAGTTTGTACTGTATATAAATAATTATGTCTATGGAAAATGCCCATAAAACAGGGAAACCTAACGTCTATGTGTGTGTGTGTGTGTGTGTGTGTGTGTGTGTGTGTGTGTGTGTGTGTGTGTGTGTGTGTGTGTGTGTGTGGAAAAAAAAAAAAACTCTATCATTAATGTAATGTTTGTCAATTTAGTTGCATTTCATATCAGTTCTTGTGAGATCACTGATTAGCATGTCATGTTTAATAACCCCTGTTTGTTCTCTTTTTAGATGAAAAGTGGAAGGTAAGCACCATGACCTTTCTGTCCAAATATACATGTATTACAAGTAGCATTTTAAACTCTGTGTATTGTATTATGCTTAAATGAATGTGCTATTTACTTATTGCGATGTACTCAGTCATCTGACACAAATACATTATAATACTATATAAAAAAGAAAAAGAAAAGAAATGTGATGTCCGAAACAACACTGTATGAAAAGGAGCTTAAAAAAACAAGAGTTTACAGAGTTTACAGCAAGGCTTGGGAAAACAAGCTGCACTAATTGGGTTTAGTGAATAATGTTCAATGAAAAAATTTGGTGAACAGAGTAGATCTTTTGGAGCTTAATTGCTCAAGCTGTATGAGAGAATTTAACTGGCTAAACAAACTTACTAAATAAAGATCCTTACTGAATACATAAGTCATGCAATCACACATGTACAGTCCATGTAGGTGAATGATAAAAAAATAAAAATAAATCATTGTTTGATATGCTTTCTTGTTTACAAGACAGCCAAAGACATGCTTATCCAAATAGCACTTACCTGTATCAGTAGCAATCTAGATAGAATCAGTAAAAAAACCTTAAGCTCTACCTTGAACATTCGATCAACAGAATTACAAATATTTACTTTTTTTTTTAACCAATTAATGGGCTTTTCACATGTGAACTAGTTAACCTTGGGTCATTCTTAACCTGCATATTTGTGGAGTCAGTGTGTCATGATGAAATGATGCGATGTTTCTGTGACTGTCCAAATCATGTAAATACAAGGCACACAATTGGTTGCCTGTTGCCAAAAATGTAGCTGTAACATCGGTTCACACTGCAATAGTTTGATGCTGCAATGTGGGGTTAACACCACAAATGCAGTGCTAAACTTTAGCACAACATTAAATTCTGTGGAAACTGACAATGATAGAAATACAGGCCACTTATAAATTGCAAATAACTTAATGAGAAACACTGACTGTTAAGTGTATTTACATTTTTAGAAATGTAATTTATAAATACAAGGAAATGTATTTACAATAATTATGTTCTCTCTCTTTATCTAGCTTGCCTCAATGTGGATATTTCTGGACATAGTAAAGAGTAAAGGACTAAACACAGAGCTGACAAAGCAGGATCTCACCTTTATTCAGAAATTAATTCAGGGGGATTATGATAAAGTTCCAAAGGTAAAATCATGTAAACTTCAATATCAAACAAGTTATGCAGAGTTTAAGTTGAATTTTAAATATGTTTGAATTATTCTTTATTAGAACAAGTCTTTCCTGTGTGATGTTGTGGCGAATAATTTGAATGGCATTGACGTGCGAAGATGGGACTATTTTGCACGGTAAATAACAAATAATATTTTACACATATAATTACCTTTTTAAAAAAAAACAAAAAAAAAAAAAAACAAACAAACAAAGAAATCAAATTGACCAACAAAAGGTCAAACTTATGTCAAAAACTTGGCATGACGTTGATTTGATATAAAGTGAACATCATACATAATGGCCTATATATATATATATATATATATATATATATATAATTTCAGTGTGAGATTAACTTCCTAGTTTGACCCAATCACCACTGGAAGAGATTCCTGTCCAAACTGACCTTAAAATAATTTTACAGCATGGTAATCAAGTCTTTACTAATTTTAATAGTTTTTGTTATACTATTTTATGTCAAATTGATAAGAGAGAAACAATTGTTAAGCATTATATACATTTTGTTAATGATTTAAGGATATTTATTAGAAATGCTTAACTTTAATTTAGTCTACTTTAAAATAGGTAATTATTGTATATGCAGATTTATTTTTTTACTTTTCAATAGTAGTATACAAATTTCTCACTGTAAATAAATACAATAACACACACACACACACACACACACACACACACACACACACACACACACACTGTTTTTAAAGAAAGAAAAAAAATACTTACCAGTAGTGTATATTGTTATTACAAAATATTTATATTTAAAAACATAGATTTTTTTTCTTTTTTCTTTTACTTTTTATTCATCAAAGTATCTTAAAGTATCACATGTTCTGAAAAAATATTAAGCAGCAGAACTGTTTCCAACTTTGATAATGAATCATCATATTAGAATGATTTCTAAAGGATCATGTGATAATGATCCTAAAAATTCAGCTTTGCATCAGAGAATTAAATGATAATTTAAAGTATAATAAATTTTAAAACAATTATTTTAAATTGTAATAATATATCACAATATTATTATTAGTATTATTTCTGTATTTTTGATCAAATAAATTCAGGCTTGATGAGCAGAAGAAACTTCTTTTAAAAACATTAAAAATAGTAATGTTTTTCACTTTGTTTTTCTTTTATTTTAAATTGTAGTTAAAACTCTATAAAATGACTTCTGAATTCATTTGAAGTGTTATTAAATAAACAATATTTGTTTATACAGAAAAACTACTGTATTTTTTACAGTATTTTTAAAGTTTTCCTAAATGACAAACAAATATATGTAAAATTACAAAAATAACATTTAAACCTTTAGATGATAAAATTATCAAATGTCTAGCAGCAACAGCTACCAAACGAAAACCATAAAATTAAAATAAAACCTCCTTATTTAAATAAGCTGACAACACTTATTCTACATGTATTTCCTGAATTTGTATGATCAAACACCTTTGACACCTTCATTGCCCTTGCGAATTCACTATTCAGGAGCTTTTATTGTCAAGACTGGTTTTTATCTCGGTTTGGTTCTCCATAAATGAACCAAACTGAGAGACCCAGGAGGAGTTTCTTCCCCTAGGCCATCAGGCTCCTAAACTCAAAACCAGCCTCTTAACATCCATTTGTCTCCACTTAATATTCACTTAATCAGTAAGATAGTCATCATTCTCAACCTGCTTATATATGCTCTGTATAATTGTGTATGTGACAAAAACAAATCTTGAAACTTGAATCTAGATTGTGCACTTCAGTCCGGAAGAAGACCAGGAAACATTGATCTTATGCTGCATGTCGCTTTCTTTAAAGGCTGTGACTGTTGCTGATAGAGTAATAGTTATTAGTTTTCGCTTGTGTGCTTTTGTTAGCTGATAGTTAACAGCAAAAAAAAAAAAAAGACAAATTGTTTCAAAATAAGAATCCAGACAATACCTGTAAAGTAATGTAATACCTGTAAATTAATTTTACAGTTTTTGTTTGGCAGCTGCTTCATTGACTGTTTAAATAAAATAATAATAATTAATAAATAATAATAAATAAATAATTAAATAAATAACAATTGAGAGCGAAAATGCAAATGTTGTCCTCTCGTGTATCCACCAGTGATGGGCGGGTTAGTGTATAAACAACCCACACCCGATCGAGATTCTCAACTAAAGCAAAAAAAGTACCTGACCCGCTTCCTCACCCGCATTTTTTAAAAGTAGTAAATGTGTCGCCCCTTTATATTAATTTTATTACTTAAATAGGCTATAACCTACAGGAAAATAAGCGTTATGACCGCTCACACAAAGCTTACCATCTTGATGATGTGTTTTTTTTTTTTTTTTCTGTGGTACTCACATGCACCATGTCACTTCACGTTGTATTCTCCACCATGCCCCACAGAAAAACTGCTTTTGCATAAAATGCAAAAAGCTCTCTCTGCTTCGCCATCTACAGGTATTAACCAACAGTATGTTGTTGTCCAATCGCTATTACAAATGCATCTTATCTTTTTCGTGGCCATGGCTGCTAAACCTGACCATGCAGCACACGCTCTCCAATTTGAGATTGTTGAAAACGTTGAGGAGGCATTCATGCGCCAGTAAGTTTGATTGATGTACGACTCAGCCTATCGACTAATGCTTTTATTGCTCTCCTCTGAACTATTGGACATAAGTTAACAGTACGCCTATGAACGTATCCATATATTTATTAGGCAGGCTCGAAATAAAAAGCTGGACAGATGGTCAATTTGCATGAGGTGGGACAAAGGGTAATATTGCTGTACAGTACAACAAAGTGGGACAGGTGGTCACTCTATTCGCGCCAGTTAAAGCATCATTAAAGCTGATTTACATGGATTACTGTAGGTCGCTTCCTGGTGGCCACCATGTTCGGATCACATGAGCAGTCTGGTATTAATAACCCTTTATGTTTGGACACTTTCACTTGTGGAACAAATGAACCATGACTGGATAAAACATTTCTATAATAGTAAAATATAAATGTGAAAATGGTCACTTATGTTTGATGCCGCATGCTATTAGGTGTCAGGATAAAGTCAGAGATCAGTTGTATCAGTCAACAGTACTGTACTGACTAATGTTCTCTCTTTCAGGGACTGTTATTATCTCGGCATCCCAAACAGCTTTGACCATCAGCGTCTGCTGAAATCTGCTCGAGTCTGTAAAGTCGAAGGGTCGAATCACATCTGCTTCAGAGACAAGGTACATGATACACAAGATCCCTCGTCCACCAGTGCTTATTCCTTGGCTGATTGTTTTCAGTCTGTTTGAAAGCACTGCAAGTCTCACATCCATATAAAACAACAAAACGCTGACTTTAGTTGCTCTGTGCACTATGACAGTCACCCAGTCTTTAGTCATCTTACAAGTTTCCACTTCAGCTAAATTTAAGAGTGATATTTATGAATGAAAATTGAAAACCTTTATATTTCAATATCTGCAACTTTATGTAAGTCATCACGTAAAACCATTTAATCTTTTTCATTTAATTTTTAATATGTGACTGTGTTTGTGTCATCCTTTCTCTCACAGGGGGCAGATAATATTTATGACATGTTTCACACCCGCTACACTCTTTATCAGCAGGCCTACCAGCACAAGATCGTCAACATCATCGAAGACAAGTACATTATTATTATTATTATTATTATTATTATTATTATTCAGTTAAAAACTTTTTTATAATGCATTATTTTTTTTATAATTTGTTCATTAGAATCATAAAAGCTCTCTTAGAAGCTAAAGACCCGCTTGAGATCTCACCGATTTCAGAAACCCTTTCACCTGATGATATCAAACAGAAGATCGAAAATATTACAAGCAGCTCACGAAAACGCAAGATGACGACACATGAAGATGAAAAGACTGCAAAGTTCATTAAACTGACAGGTAAGTTGTAAACATGGAAGAAGTTAAAAAATTCTACTTGTCATTTGACCAGAAGAGTTTCCATCAAATTTTCCTTATTCTATCAGATCACATCTTTGAGAAGATCTTGTACTCCAGTGCTCACAGCCGAAAAGAGCTTGAGGATGTTGTGATGCGACGCCTGCCGAAGTGTGTGGGAGAGACTCGACTACAAGAAACTGAAGAGAAAGATGAAGAGTCCTTCAAGGTAGAAGAAATTATAGAAAACACAATGTTTTATTTAACTGCCATCTTCAACTTAGATTTCTTCCAAACATTGTGGAGGGCACTGAATTTACAATGTTAAAATATCATCTTTGACTGCTGGCCTGTTCTACACTGTTTCTTTTTTTTCCCTTCACATCTGCTGTATTCTGAAAGGCTCATTGTTGCGAGTAATTCACAAATAGAATTATAGTGAAGCATATAATTAAAACTTCATTCAGAAATATAATTCTAATCTTGCCCTTTTGAACTGTACTTTAGGGTTAGAAATTGTGAATTGGTAAATGCATTTTGTATTGTTACTCCATTGAACTGACATGTTCCTGTTTGTATCCCAGTTTGCTGGTGGATGGTTGGCAAACTGGGACAGTGTGATGAAGATCACAGAAAGGAAATAATATAATATTTTAAGGAAAAAATGCAATGCAATAATGTGTTCCTTATCATAACCATCTCCCTTTTAAATTATTATTATTTTTCTAACCTTACCTAAATTAACTTAAATATAACAGCACTCTAGAATGCTCTATGAATGAAATGTCCCATTAATTAGTATCAGTAAATGCATGAACAAGCATTTAATCTTTGTAACGTTATTTTATTGTTTATTATTAGTTCATGTCAGCTCAGGTCCAGTAAAATCTATGAACAGATGCATTCTTTTTTATACTAAATGTTCAAATTAACAATAATAGATATGATTAACATGCTAAATTAATATGCTTTAGAAGTATATTTCATTGTTAGTTCATGTTAGCTAATCTAGTTCACTGATTTTAACAAATGTGCTTACCGTCCAGACACAAACCATCACTTTCATTTTCTCATCATTTCATCTTTTCAAACATTACAGTCCACAGAAATTTGCAGTTAAATAGCACTCAATCTCTTTTTATTTTTTTTTATTTTTTTTTTGGTTGTGGTGGGGGGGTGGGGGGGGGTGACATACACAGATAATAACACACACTCTTATAGATCATTTGTTTTCATTTGTTGAACTGAAATCCACATTTCTACAGGCTAAGTGGGAAACAGCAGTGGCCGAGTGGAACACACGTCACCCAGATCTGGTCTTGTATAAGGAGGATTTCAGCACTGAAGTATGCTGTGTTCAAAACAACATTTACAGTCTTTATATTTTTATTAGTGCTGTCAATCAATAAAAATAAATAAATAAACAAATTGCACATTTTTTATTACATTAATCGCAATGTACATACCCAAAATGAAAAGGTTTCTGCTCATAATTCTTTCTGACTAGATACATAATCAACCTATGTTTAAAAAGCTGACACTTCAAAGTTTACTGTTCAAGAATCAGAATTACTTAGACTGTTATTTTAATAAAGATATATGAGCTCAAATACAAAAATAAAAATATTAAAAACATATTTTTTAAATGTATAAAAAAATTGTTGATACAGGACATGAGTTTAGAAACACAATATAGCCAAAGCCACAAGTCTACTAAAGCTTCATTTGAAATTTCATAATATAATCTGTAAAACTGTGAATTGTATGAAATATTTTCTAAGGCCATGTCATGTGTGTTTTTAGTGAAGGCTTATCTGATTGATTTATGGCCCATGTTATCTAAACTCTCATGTAAAGCTCTGCTGTGTGCTGTCTCTGTGTGCTGGCTCTGAATACTCCCCCCCCCCCCCCCCCCCCCCCCCATTCATGATTCTTTTGTTCTCACAAATCAAGTCTTTCACACCTCCGTCAGGTGTGACACATTATCCACATTATTATTTTATCATTACTCTTTTTTTTTTTTTTTGGTAACTTTATGACTTAACTGACCCCAAAATTGCATGCACATAGTTTATTTTTCAGTTTGATATTAAATTATAAATGCTACAGCGTCTGAAACATCTCTGGTTTGATGTGATCCTAAAGACGTTCTGTGATGGAATAAATACATTTATGAAGAGAGAGAGAGAGAGAGAGAGAGAGAGAGACTGAAGCAACTGTTATGAGTGGAGTGACCTTTCTAAATCTGCCCTGGGTTAATTCCGTTAAATAATTTTAAACTGAAAAAAATAAAAAATGCCTACGTTAATGCATTAATTTGGACAGCACTAATATTTTTTAGCACTTCTTGTTTTATTTTTTTAATCAACTGTTAAGTAACTGTAACACTGTAAATTTCCTCTCACAGGTGATAAAACTGGATTATAATAAAAAGGCTGAAAACCCTATCAACAGTGTCTATTTCTACAGAAAGAAGCAGCAGAATAAAGGCAGCAAGATTCAGAAATATGAGGTACTCCTACCACTGTGCTGCTCAAGTAACTTGCCACTTCAAAAATGATCAACATATTAGAAACGTTTTTTGTAGAATAAGTAATTATTTTGAGGGCCACTATTATCAAAGATGATTGACAGTTAGAACACTGTGTGGATTGGTGGTATGGTCATGGTTCTGTTGTGACAGTCAGAGAGAGCAGACCCCCTGGCAGTAGACAGAAAAGAATCAACACCAAAGTATTAAAGATATCATTCATTTTATTAACATCAATTTTAGTATAACAACACATTTCTGGGGACGGAGCAGGGTAATTAGCTTCTGAGCAAAGCAATAAGCATGCTATGATAGTGTATTCCTAAAGGTGTCATGGATCAATTGAGTCTGCTGATACAAGCTTGCTTGATGTGATCTGCCAAAACTAACTCTATGCTGGATTTTATTACAACACTTACAAGCAAAAAATAGCAGCTTGCATTCACAGTCAGTTTTTTTTTCAATTAAACAGCTGCTTCCCACCTAGAAATGTTTAATGTTCTAGGAATGTTGTCAGCGGCTAGTTTTATTTTAGTTCCCAGAATGTTCTGCTAAAAGTTAGGATAACATTCTCTAAAAACATTCTTAAAATGTTTATTGATAACATTGTTACAACATTATTCTCTAACATTCTAATAAAGCTTCCCATCACACTAGATGTGGACTGACATTGCTCAGAAGTTAAATGTTGGTTGAAAGTGAAAACCCAACCTCTGTTTGGTGTCAAACTCTAGCATAAATACTCCAAACACAGTATTACCAACTTCACTTATTATAAACAAGATTGACTTTATTTCTGTCATGAATGTAGAAAAGTTTTTATTGAGATTAAGAGAGGTGTTGGTCTTTTCAGTGTTATTGTTCATTTAACTGCTGTAACTATATTTGTTACAGCAAAAACAGTGAGAGAAAAATGTCATCAGGTGATGTTGGTTACTTGCTGATGTTAAAGATTTTCTTGTGTAATGACCTGATCATCTGGTTTTATCTGGAGTCTAATCTATGCTATTAATTCAATGTTCGTGACTATAGTAGATGTGTTGCAACGCACAGGATCCTGCTGATTTATGTCATATCTATTTTTGTCCATTCTTTTTAAATTACATTGTTCATGAATAAATGCTTAGACACAGAGACCTCAAGAATTAGTGTATGAATCTCAACAATGTTGACATGCTTCATGCCGTAATGCATTCTGGGTGCCATGAATGAGTTTTGTATGATGTACCCAGAATACATTGCAATATGAGGCATGTCACCATTGTTGAGATTCATACACTGAATCTTGATGTTTGTTTGACAAAGAAATGTGTTTCTTTCAAATCCTTGAAATTAGCTGCTTGAAATTCAGCTGGGTCTCAGGCTGTTAACCAATTGCGTCACATTAATAAATAATGTGTAGCTAACACCATACATTAGATTGAGTGAAAACAAGCAACCAGACTTCATAAATTATGATTAATTAAACATCAGCAAGCAGCTAGCATCAGCTAACTACATGCTCTCGTGTTGTTTTGGTCATAATAACGATTACAGCATCCAAAGATCAACACTGACAAGACAAGTGTCAAATTGCACAACTAAAACCAACACTTATCACCATTATGGTGACATCAGACAAGACCATTACTTTTAAACAGACATCAACATCTAAACCTCTGCTTAAATCATATATAATTAAATAAGAATGTTAGGGGATAATGTTCTAATAATGTTATTAATAAACATTTTTAGAATGTTTTTAGAGAACGTTATCCCATCTTTTGAGAGAACATTCTGGGAACAAAAATAAAACTACCCACTAAAAACATTTTTAGAAGAATCATGGTAATGTTCTAAGAACATTTTAAGAATAATAAAAAAAAAAATCTAGCTGGGTTGTGAGCTAAAAGTTGGCCTACACTGTCAGATTAAATGCAGAAAAATTGTATATTTAGTGAAACAGCAGCTTGTTTTGTTTATTATATGTTTTTCAAAACTGTAAAAAAAAAAAATTGTAAGTCAACATTAATTTGTTACAAAAGTGATTGATAATAGTGAGGTTAAAGGAATAGTTTTCCCAAAAATGAAAATTATGTCATTAATTACTCACTCTCATGTTGTTTCAAACCCATCTTAAAGCTCTCGGATTTCATCAAAAATATCTTAATTTGTGATTTGAAGATGAACGAAGGTCTTACAGGTTTGAAATGACATGAGGGTGTGTAATCAATGACAGAATTTTCATTTTTGGGTGAACAATCTCTTTAAGGTGAGTGGTATTCAGATGGTCATATAACAACTTTTATTTCAATAGTCACAAAAAAAGACATCCCGGGGTGCAGGGAAACTTACTTTGGCTAAAAAGTAAGTTTTCTATATCTGTAATGACTGATCAACAAGTTGATTTCACTTGTATCTCAGATATCCAGTCTGCTGCCGAAGAAGTTTAGTGAACATGTTGGTCGAGTTTACTACACAAAAAACTCTGATGAGGAGGAGAAGGACGCTAAGGACTGCTTTATATGGTGGTGCCTTGACAAGGTGAGTGTTTATGGTTTGTTTGTCATTCCTGCAGATCTGACACACACAGACACAGTGTGTAAGCCACACAAAAAAACAGTATAATGAGCATATAAGATGTGTTTCCATATATAATGCCAGTTTAACAGGAAGTGACAATCTTGTTCTCTTTGACTCATTGGATAGAAAGGTGCTTAATCACAAGTGATATTTAAAATGTGCAAATATATATTTTTTTTATTCTTGTAACTTTGGATGGAAACCCGGCTATACACAACAAAATCTCCAGTGTTAATTTAACACTCTGAGTGTGGACACATATAAACACTGAAGCAGTTAATGAGATAATTAATTTAATTGAGTTATGATTGACCATTATTGAAGACACCTGATGTTAACAAGCAGAATCACCAACCGAGAAAATTAAAACAAACACTGACCACTATAATTGTGACACACAAATTGTGATTTTCTTGTTTGTTGATTCTGCTTGTTAACATCAGGTGTCTTCAATAATGGTCAATCATAACTCAATTAACTTCTTAATTATCTCATTAACTTCAACTCTGCTTCAGTGTTACTTTTAACACTGCTTTAGTGTTTATGTGAGTCCACACTTAGAGTGTTAAATTAACACTGGGGATTTTGCTGTGTAGTCAAGGTGTTTTGATGTTGGCTCAAAACAGCACAATTACCTGCATAAAAAAAAAAAAAAGAACTCACCTTCTCGCTTCTCTCTCTTTTTCTTCAAGTGTGTAATTGAGCTATACGATCAGAATGAGTTTAAAGGTACCAAGTGTGTGGTCACAGGGAACTGTTCATCATTGGACTGCTGCAGTATATCAGAGGTTCGCTCCTGTAAGGTGATCCAAGGTGTCTGGAAGCTCTGGAAGGGTCGTGGCTATGATGATTACCTAATGAAGGAGGGAGAGTATCCCAATCTTAAGGCATTGAGCAATAGCATACCCACTGCTTCTGCTCCTGCTCCTGCTCCCGCTCCCGTTCCTGATCCTGCTTGGTGTCTTGAATGTTTGCCATTTAAGATCCACCTCTATGAACAGGAGAATTTTAAAGGCCAAATCTTTGAAATAACAGATGACCACGGCTGTGGTATAAAGGAGGTCCGCTCCTGTAAGGTGCTCAGTGGTCTCTGGGATCTCTATGAGGGTCCTGACTGTGCTGAACCCCATTACCAACTGAAGGTGGGGGAGTATCCCAATCCTGGGTCATGGGGTAATGTTAACACTGCTCCTGCTCTGTCTGTTAAACGTATGACATCTTATAAGATCCAGCTTTTTGAAAAGGAAGATTTTGAAGAGCCAATGCATGAGACAACAGTTGACCGTCATTCATTGGACGGCTGTGGTATAAATGAGGTTCGCTCCTGTAAGGTGCTCAGTGGTCTTTGGGGTCTCTATGAAGGTCCTGCATATGCTGAACCCCGTTACCAACTGAAAGAGGGGGAGGAGTATCCCAATCCTGGGTCGTGGTGTGCCAGTGACCCCAATGTCCCTGCTCGGTCTGTTAAACGTGTGACAGAGTAAATTCTATAACTGCATCCATCTTTTGCCCTCATTCATCTTTAAAGTAGGACTCTCAATGTAAATCATTAATTTGATGTTTAATTATAATTTCTAAACAAAAATTGTCTAATCAGGGATTTACTCTGCTCTCAAAAATTTTAATATGTTTTACTTTATCTTAATTGTTTTCTCTCCAAATGGCAAGATATACACTAAACATTGGGAATAACTTGATTAATTACGTATCCTGTCATGATAGCATGTCATGCAATTAATTTGATTTCGCAGATGCTTTTATCCAAAGCGTCTAGAAAAGGAGTAACTCCAGGATTGAATGATAACAACTGATTGACAGCTACTGAAGCCACACACAGCAAAATCCCCAGTGTTAATTTAACACTCTTGAGTGTGGACTCATATAAACACTGAAGCAGTGTTAAAAGTAACACTGAAGCAGTGTTGAAGTTAATGAGATAATTAAGAAGTTAATTGAGTTATTATTGACCATTATTGAAGACACCTGATGTTAACAAGCAGAATCACCAAACGAGAAAATCACAATTTGTGTGTCACCATTATAGTGATCAGTGTTTGCTTTAGTTGGGATCTTGACCCTTCAGTTATTAACTTAGATTTTATGTGGCTGTGGTGACTGAATTATATCATACAGACAGACCACAGCAGAGGCAATCATGTGTGCCATTGATTGTGGTTTGAGCAATTTGTAATAGAGTGACCTGAATGCCTGAGTTTAGGTTTCTTTACTGCATACATAAGTTAAGTGAAAAAGAAAAGTAAGCGACCCAGCATTTCTGACAGAGTATGACATGTTTTTAATAGTTTGTACTACGTAAAAAAATAAATCTTTTGTTTAGACACACAGACATCAGGAATCAGTGTGAGCATCACAACAACGGTGACCATCAAAAAAGCATGTTGTAGCCAATAAAAACTCATCCATGGCTCCCATCATGCATTGCGACATGAATAAATTATGAGCTGAACTGTCTTTTTAACTTTTTATTCTAACTATATTTTACTTTTGCTGTTTTTATGTTCATTTTTAGTATCTAGTTTTGTGATGTTCAGAGTTGGTCTGTTTATCTGAATATGTTGTTTGTCACCATTGTTGAGATTCATATGCTGATTAATGTTATCTGTGTGTGCCTAAAATTAAAATTCTTTAATTAAAAAAAAAAAAAAAATCAGAATCACTTGCAAGAAATACCTACAAAATGTATAGAAAATACAGATTTTTTCATTGTGGAATCAAAGCTGTGACAATCAATAATGGAAGTTTTACTTTGAGAAGAGACTGTAAATGAGTTCAGTGACTCATGTCAAACAACGATCACATTAAAACATAATCATCAACACGCGATGATTTTTGCTCTTGGTTTGACAAACAAACTTTAAAAGTAAAAAGTTACAAGCCAAGATCCCAACTAAAGCAAACATTGACCACTATAATGGTGATACACAAATTGTGATTTTCTCGTTTGGTGATTCTGCTTGTTAACATCAGGTGTCCTCAATAATGCTTAATCATAACTCAATTAACTTCTTAATTATCTCATTAACTTCAACTCTGCTTCAGTGTTACTTTTAACACTGCTTCAGTGTTTATATGAGTCCACACTCAGAGTGTTAAATTAACACTGGGGAGTGTTAAATTAACACTGGGGATTTTGCTGTGCATGTGCCTAAATGAGATTATTTTGTGAATAAAGTGTGTGGCAGATGCTGCTGAAAAAGAGCAGTGCAATGAAATATCAGTGATGAGTATATCAGTTTATAGAAACTGCTATTAAACTATAGTGGGGGAGGATTTCACCTTGATTTTACTTCTTCACGAATGCAGTAGACTGATATTTGGGGCTAATAGTTGATTTATGTTAGTGTTTGAGCAGCTTTCTACATGCATGTCGTTGTTATTATTATTATTATAATTATTAATCACAATGTGGTGCTGGATGTTGGTTGAATAGACACTAGTTAACAGAAGATAATGGTGAAGGGTTGTGTTATATTAGGACAGGTTTGTTTGCTGATGGATAAATATAGGTAACCGATGGACCATTTTTTTTTTTTTTTTTTTTGTGGTAATTTACTGTGTGTGTGTTGAGTAGAGATCTGGTACAGTTCTTGTGAGATATTTTGGGGAGGTGCTAATTTTTAGAGATTGAATTTGACATGGAATCAGTCTTTCTACATCTAATCTTTAATATTTTAGGATGCAGGAGTTTACTTATATATTTCTTGTGTGATAAATGGGAAAACGGGTTATTGGGGGGAAAATGTAATGCATTTCAGCTTGTTATTCTCAAAAACTGACAAAAATAAACTGTAATGCATCAACAACAATGTTGGAGAACTAATTTATTTCTTGTTTAATAAATGTTTGTTTTATTTAATTTTTTAACTAATTAATCTGTTTTGATACACTAATTAGAAAGTTTCTGAAGACTAATAAAACCAGCTGGACAGATTTGAACCAAAATCAAAATAAGAGTGAGAACCAAAATGTGCTGAATATATTTTATTTGTTTTTAATGCACATAGCTGTCATCTTTTTACAATATTGCAGCATTTTGATCATATATGAAAATATCAATTGCTCAAAATAGTCAGTTTACACACAAAACAGTCTCAGTAAGTTAATACAGTAGTCAACATTTGAAGTGGATCAAAAAAGTTCATCACAGTTGTCCTAAGACAAAAACAAATGGATTAAATTGTACTCAAGGTGTGGGTAATAACTTTTACAGTTCTGTGTTTTTGCAGGGTTTTGCTCTTTGTGACAAATAGCTTGATGTTAGGTAAATAAAGTATATGAATGAAAGCTGGAGGGTGATTTGTTAATTGTCATTTCAAGGCTATATTGAGATTATTAATAATACTACTACTACTAATAATAAAATCTTTGAATCTGTCTGGATCAATTTGAATATACCTTAATAACCTTTTTATTATTTTACATCTACAATGCTTTGTTATTCTTTCACTGATCAGGTCAATGTTTTACTCTTTTAATTTGTGTTGTTGTGCTGGCAGTTACCCAGAAGGTCTTAACTTCTGTCTGTGTATTGATAGTTGTGTCGATAAAGCATGTCCTGTTTAAGATATTGATGTGTGACATTATCATTTATTGAATGATATGTATAGATATGATGATATAATAAGATGTATGGATTGATTTGGGAACAGTATTTTTACAGGTTTATTTGATGAGGTCATTTCCAGATCCTTTCCCAGCACATTGACAGAGGTCTGCAGCTCCTCCTGCAGGAAACATGACAAAACTACACCTTCTGAAGAATCTGTGAAGTGAGAATGAGAACAGCGGCTCACATGAACAAACTCACTGATAGTATTCTATCATTTTCTCCTTCACTTTGTCCTGTATTCTCCAGTGGTTGATATTGTTCTTCACATTAACCTTGCTATGACTGTAGTGGATATGTTGTTCACAACACCTTCTAAAACACCCACTCACCCATCTCAGAGGAACGAAAGTAAAAAACTCCCTTCCCTAGAAACCAGATGACTGATCTGCATCTTATCCCCACCCAGGAGTCATACTTGGTCTCAGTTCACTACACTGTTCTGTCTTTAGAAATAAATCAAACGCTAGATAGATAGACAGATTTTTCTAGATAAGTACCAACAGAAATCCTTCTTAGAGTACAGCACTGTGTTGAATTCAGCATTTGTGTGAGTAAAATGGTGGAAGTGAACTTATGTGTCCAGTACGTGGTAATGTGTTGTTCTTTTCTAATTGGAAAATATGAATGAGCAAAAATATATAATGTAGTTGCTTGTGAAGTTGTCATAAACAGGGCCGGGTGCAGGTTGTACCAGTGGGACCTGTTTGAAGTTGTTTAATTTGTGTGTTTGTTATATTTATTTACTTGTGCTATTTACACAATGTTTACGTTTTTTCAAGTGTTTAGGTGTCCAGGTACAGAAACTGAATAATTAAATGTAAGATAGCACTGCATAGTCTATACTGTACACATTATATATACAGTCAAAACAAAATTTAATCAGACATCTTCAACATTTCTCACATTATCACAGTTTATTTACTATAGTTTAGAAAATGGTAATAAAATATGACGAACTCAGAGTTAAACTGTGTCAGAACAAATTAATCTTGATAATGTCAGATAACTTTGATAGAAAGGTATGTAATGGACAAGTCAACCAAAAATGACAAAATTAATACTTTGTCGATCAATTACTAAGCAATGTTTAGTACAGTCTGGTGTAAAAAGGTCACATTAGCAATTAAAGAACAAAACACTAGAGCCAAACATGCTCAGGTCAAAGTCTCTGAATAGTCTATGGCCCCAATTTTATTTTATTTATTTATTCAATTTTACTAGTAGTCCACTGTATGAAGAACTTTTGGGTATAGTATGTCACAGTTTACTTAATTTTGCTATATTACATAAATGAACTATAGTGCGGATATCTAGAAGTCTCCCATCAGAAATTAAAAAAACCCAGCTAAATTTTGGAAAATTATAAATTCAATGAAAACAGTGCAAAACTCTTCATTTTCTGCACTTCCTAAATTTGTAAATGTTAATAATGTACAAGTTGATGATAAAAAAGATATAGTTGATTTATTTAACAATCACTTTGCCTCTGCCGGATCCCTTTTCAAGCCAGAGCTAGGACATCTTTCATCTCCAGTTTTGCCTAACGCTAATGTTTGGGACTCAAACCTCTTTAATTTTGAACCAATTTCAAGAGCGAAGGTGTTTTCTCGTGTTACAAAACATAAATTGTAAAAAGTCAGCTGGTCCAGATGGGATTGACCCTTTCCTCCTGAAACTTGTGGCTAATATTATTGTTGAACCAATAACTTATATTTTTAATTTATCTTTGGAACAAAACATTATACCCCAGTCTTGGAAGACAGCGCATGTAAGACCACTTTTTAAAAATGGGGATCCAACTATTATGGACAATTATTGTCCTATTTCAAAACTCTCAGTTTTAGCTAAAATTTTTGAGTTGTTGGTTAGTGATCAGTTGACTTCTTAATAGTAAATAATATTCTTATTCCTTTTCAATCAGGTTTTAGGAAAGGGTATAGCACCATCACAGCAGCCAAAAAGGTAGTTGATGATATTGTTAGTGCTATTGACTGTAAAGAATCTTGTGCAGCATTATTTATTGATCTTTCAAAAGCTTTTGATACGGTTGATCATGCTATTTTGTTAAAACGTCTGTCTAAAATCGGGATGTCTGATAATGCTATTGAATGGTTTAAAAACTATCTGTCTAGTAGATATCAGTGTGTCACTTGTGAAGGCATTATATCAGGGGAGGCAAAATTAATGGTCGGAGTCCCTCAAGGTTTCATATTAGGGCCTTTGTTGTTTACAATCTACATAAATGATATTTGTACAAATGTAGATGTAGCTGCACATCTCTATGTGGACGATACTATTATATACAGTACTGCTAGATCTCCGTATGAGGAATTAAATAAATTGCAGGATGCTTTTACAGTTACTATACAGGATACTATACTCAAGGACCCGGAATGACATGTCTGCAATTTCATTCTCAGTCTAAGTATCTCAAATTCAAGTAATTTGTAATTTGTTTAGTTTACATTGTGTACGTTAGACATAAAAATGCTTTAAGAAGCAAATTTTCAGACATTTGACAATACACAAAGATGACAATACAGACATATTTAGAAATTCAAATGTTCTGGAAGATCACTGACAGTATGAAAGTGTTCACTCATACAGTGATACAAGAGTACAAGTGAAGTGAATGTAGTGATGTGTCTTCAATCTTTTTCTTAACAGCATAAAAGCATCTGTCAGTTTACTGCCAAATAGTTTGCTACAGAATTTCTTGAAATTGTTTAAATTATGTTTTTATTACAGTTTATTTTTATTTATTTTTTTTTTATCCTGTGAAGCTGCTATTAAAATAAAGGAACCTGACAATGTTGCACAAAGTATATCATATTTATGTTGACTTGAGAAAGCAACCATTCTGATATTCTATTTAAGATTATTATTATTATTTTGAGTCTAACATTTTTAAATGTATTTCTTCCTACAGTTTTCAAGGTATAATATCCTAAATAATCTCAGATCTCCAAACCAGTCTGACTTCAGCCTAGAATTCACTACATGATTTTTACCCCAGTTTTCTATCGATTTTCTCTCTGGAGAAGTCAACGATAGTTGCCAAAAGTCAGATCCAGTCTGTAGATCTGAGTTGACAGATTTAATAGAAAACTGTGTAGTTTGTGATGGTCACAGACTAAATTTTTTTTTAGCTTCAGACTTTAATTCCATCCAGTTGGAGGAGATCAAACATGTTTGATATTTAAAGATTTTAGAACACATATTTATTTAATCTGCCAAGCGTCTCCTAGCAAAAACCTAGGAAAAACTGGCCATCACACAAAACTGAGGGTCACACACTACCAGACTTTAAAATCTCTTCAGATTTTGTCCTGTGGGGTATCCCAGCCTTTATTGTGCTATATCATTTCTAACTGATTAAACTTACATTCAAAACCAAAGACTATACACTGTAAAAAATTTCTTGTTGTTTTTACAAAAACTTTTTGGCAGCTGTGGTTGCCAGAATAATTTTGTAAAAATACAGAAAACTGTAAACACATTTACGTCAAAAACTGTTAATTTTACAATATAAAGCTGTAATTTACAAACAAGAAAATGTGAATATAAACCAGTAAATTCAACAACACACAAAATTAAATCTGTTTTGTACCTTGAAAATACTGACAACCACCATAATAATAAAGATGGTACTGTATAAGAGAAAGCCACATGAAGTATCAAAGCTCATCACAAGTAGCTTCACCACAAGCAGTAGTATATATTAACATATAGAAGGTGCACATTTATGGAAACACAAAACACCATCATGGTAACACACGTGATACTTAAATAATGCAAAAAACTTTCATTAAGCAACAGAAGATGTAACATAAAGCTCAAATGTACATAACTGATAACAAGAACTATTTAAAAACATGATTATTTAAACAAAATACTTTCAAACGTGGAGTGTCACACAGGGAATTCTGGGAATATCAGTTTACAGTTTTAGACTGTAAATTATACATTGATTTGTTCTTTTTTTACTTCTAAAAGCTGTATAATTAACAGAATTTTACTGTAAATTTACATTAAATGCTTTGTTAGATCTTTTACAGTTTTTCCCTGTATATAGTACGGGAACTTACTGTTAACCTATTATCAGTTTTTTTCCGTAGCGTTTTTACAAAATTTTACAGTTAAAATTACACTTATTTTTTGCAGTGTAGATATACAAAGACCATTCACATATCACTTATTAATGGGGGAAACTGCAAAGCGCAATATCACAGATTATTTCCCACCTTCTAAAGAAAACACTTTCTCGCTGTTATTTTCGGATGCTTTATTGCTTATGAGTTATTGTCTATTAATAAAGCAAAGCCATTACAAATGGTGATGCGTTAAAACTTTATTAAATGAAGAGTCTCTGAGTAATTCATATACATATAGGTATAACATATTCTTCTGTAACTGAATATTAGGATTTACCACGACTAACAAATACAACAAAACAAAAGACTCATGTGTATGATTGGTCTAGCCTGGTCTAGTCTAGCTTTTTATTGTTATTTGAGCATAAGGAACAACCTTTATGGGGCAGTTCATTTCAGATTTTGTTGCTGATATATGTAATTTAATTCCGAGCTCAGCAACCATTTTTTTGAGATTTGCCCCATTTATTGATTATTTATGCTGTTTGTGGGGTTGTTTAATCAGATCTTGAGAGATTTCATGTATTTTATTTCAGTTGATTTCATCTAAGTCTGTGTCTGAAGTCAATTGTAGTAGTTCTTGTGTTTCTCTTTTCTTCAGTGATTCTGTTTGTTAACAGCAGCTGTTCACCACTAATTCTCAATTATCACTCAGTTAATTACTTAATTGCAATGTATATGTTCTTTCAGTGAACTCAACAATATTAAGTTCAGAGTACTCATAACTGTTAGTTTTAAAACTTAAATGGTTTAAGGCAATCGGTTTCCTCAAACGTTTTGAGTTAACATAATTAGTCAGGTTTTAAGAATATCTGTTTACTCAAATCTGATCTGATTAAACAACTCCACAAACAGCATCACCAGCTCCACTTATTAATAACCAGACTGACTTTATTTCTGTCAGACGTCTACAGAAGATCTAATTGAGAATGAACTAAGGTTTAGATGTTGATTTATTGTTTCATTTGAAGTAACCATGTTAGAGATCAGTGTTTGCTTTAGTTGGGCTCTTGACCCTTGATTTCTGTCTTAGTTTTTATTCTCAGGTTTTTATAATGATTTGTTTCTGAATAATTCTAATAGAAAATGCACAGATTTAACCATGTTCAATGCCCCCATGTGTGGCCAATTTTTACTTTAGTTGGTGTCTTTCTCTTTGTTACTGATCTAAGTAATTTGATTTTTAAAATAACTGCAAATCTTGAATTAGCACATTTGTCTCTTTATGATTCTAACTCATGATAAACAAATGCACATAATGAAGTAGTCTCTTTCTTGTTATTATTGCTGAAGTGCTGAAGCTGAAGTAAAAAAAAAAGTATTGCTAAACAAATGCCTCTATAATGCTTTAATACTAAAAGAAGGACAAACAAACAAAACAAAAAAATAACTAGTTATCTCAGGCTAGTTTTTACTAATGTGGTCCTCAAGATAAGGGAAAATGATTCAGCAGTACAATGAAAATATCTACCCTATCCTATCCAAATGAAAGTATTCCTATCATTTTAAATGTTCAGAATGTGTCTATGACAAAGTGTTCTAAAAATATGGCTTTTTATGAAAAAGCGTCCCCATGGCTCAGTTTGCCCCAGGTTTGGGGTAAGTTGACACAAGTCAAATCAGTGGGTAAGATGCACCATCTGGGTGTAAAATTACCATCCGACTGAAACTGATTCAATCTCATGTGAAATAAATAATCATTTAAAAAATAATAATAATAATTTTCCTTTTACAAACAGTCATATTTCTTTCTGAAAGTTAACTTTAACAACATAAAACTTCACTTTGCCCCATAGCTGCAATTTTGGATAAAAACTAAACAAAAAATAGAAATAAAATAGCTACGGCACCATACCAGTTCAATTTAATATCTTTTTTTTTTTTTTTATGTTGCTAAATCACTTATTTTTAGACCTGGATACATTTATTTTAATGCAACAACCATTACATATGCAAACATTTTATTTTGACAAGCCAAAAACAGTTTTTAAAGTAAATGGGTGCTTTCCATTTCCCTCATGTTTTTCTCCTTATCACAGTCTTGCAGAAATGATGGGTGTTTCCAAATACATCATCACATGACAGTAAAAGTGTACAGCTGCCAAGATACAGGGGGTGGGTCAGCTTACCCCACTCTCCATAACCTCCAATGATGATGAATAAGAAGCAGGCTCAGAGACAAATACTATCCACTTTAAAACCATTAAAAAATGTTTTTTTCTTTTTTGTTTTTTTCTGTAGTTTGTTTTGAGACATATTCCATTGGTTTTAAAAATTAAGCCACCAATAGAAGGTGGAGTGGAGACCAACAGGAACCAATCCAGTTTCCATTAAAACCAATACAAGTCCTATTATTAACAGTAAAACCATTACAAATTTTGTAATGGTGTCTATTTTTTTTTTTTTGTTTATGTCAGCATGAATCTCGTAACACTGAATCTGACCTATAAGCACATAACATGACAGACAGTGAACGTGATTCATCATGTACAAAGATTTATTGAGGAAAACCAGTAACTCAGTGTCACACTGTGCAGATGTTGCATTAAAGAGACATTTTCACCTGATCTGATGCTTACATCATGTAGGTTCAGAAATATGAATACTGCTTGCTATTTATTTTGACCTTAATAAAAGCACATTTTAAGGTTACATGAAAAAAAAATCAAAACAGGAAAAGAAAACTACAGTATAAAGTTTAAACATGCCAAAGGTAGCAACAAAACAAAAAATACTTATGTCATTCTGTGCTTTTAATCATCACGAAAAAGGGAAACAAATTTCACCTTCCTAGAGAAAAATATGGATCTCTCTTTGCACAAGTCATAAGATGCATGCTCACACACCCACACACACACACACACAAACTAACACTCTAATTTCAAACATGGTGTTGTATAATACTTAAATCCATATACTGCAACTATGGAAAATACGATTTGCTCATGTTTAGCTGTACACCAGCAAAAGGTAAAGGCAAAAAGCAACACTGAAATCATCAAAAGTTTCTAATATTTGTAAGTTATGTACAAAATAGGAAAAATCAGTTTCTTACTGCTTGAAAATATAGACCATTTGTTTGTGACATCTCAGTTGTTGTTTTTTTTACAGGCAGACACAATGAGGATTTAAACACCCTGAATCCAGCATAGAGGGGTTCAGTGAATGTGGTGTTGAATGTGTGTAAGTGTGTGAGTGTGTGTGTGTCAGAGACGCTGAAAGTATGACAGAGTGCCAGCCGACACATCAACATACACTCCTACTCTATTAGAGGATGAAGGGGCTGGTATATCGGTTTTCTTATTATCATGCCAGGCAGAATATCTGTTTTCAGTGCAGTACAGACTCCAGGATTTGTTATTGTACCCAAACCAAGATTGACTTCCTCCTTTCCTGTTGATTCCTTTATATGTCACTGCTATATAAGCCCATCCGCTCCATTCAACCTCCCAGTAACAGCGTCCAGTCAAACTCTCTCGACTCAGAACCTGCTCATGGTGCTCAAATCTGTCTGGATGATCAGGATACTGCTGATGATCTTGGACGTGTTTTGCCTTTCTGTTCCCTTCAGACAGGATCAGTTGAGTGTGTGCTGTGTTTGGATCCAGTGTGAGATCACAGGCATCTGAACACAAGAAGAGACATCACAAGTACATTAAGGACAGTCTCAAACTCTGAGTGTGTGTGTGTGTTCTGGCATATATGACTGATATAATGACAAATCTGATAACACAGATATTTCAATGTAAACATGGTTTATGAGGACACTCTCTGTAAACCAAATGGGTTTAAACATAATAAACAGCCTTTATTTAAAAATCTAAAAATACAGAACATTTTGTACTGAGGTGTAGGCGGAGGGTAAGAGGATAGAAAATACAGTTTGTACAGTATAAAAACCATTACACAGACGGAGAGTCCCTATAAGCCACATGTAAGAGAGAAAAAAGACCTACATTTTCTCAGTCCCGGGGTTATTCTCAAAGGCTCTCCATGGTCAAAACTAAACAGAGACAAATATAAGCCCACTGATGAATAATGTTTGATGATTTGAAGTTTGCAAGTATGTGCAAAAAAATCTGAGAGCATTTTAAATTCAGTGAATACAGATTTTTTGTTTTGTTTTGTTTTTTAACAAAGCATTCAAACAGAGAAAACAGGAGGCAAATTCAGGTTTCTGCCAAAAAAGTGACGGTCAAGCAAAATGACAGATTTCATGAAGAAACAGAAAAAAGCATATTAAATCCAGAACTTTGGCAATATCTTCAAAATGCTGGAAAAACTACTAAGAATTTTCGCCTTGTGATAGTTAAGCTTTGTTTGCAGATTGCATGAAAATAAAAGTCGTACTTGTTGCAATATTCTCAGCAACTCCTCTCATAAAACAGCGTTTATTTTGTAAATTTTAATATCCAAACATAGCTCATTTCAAAATAAACTTTTACTGGTTAACACATTGAAGGTTAGTGAACAGACTGTCAATTAAAAAAGTAATCCGGTGTTTCTGTACTGAATTGAGCTTATTAAAGCCTCTCCTCAATTGAAGCCAAAAAAGCTGACCTGTTTTCACTCCCAAGACAATAATGATAACAAAACCCATGCCCAAAATATCATGCCATTATGACAAATTATGCTGAAATTGCTATGCACGTTTTAAGTTAGTGTTTAAAAAGGAAAAAGAAAGTGTGATTACTATAAATGCAGAAAGTTTTGCAACTTTGTGGAAAATACATGTTAGATCTTGTAGCCTAGAGTGAAGTCATTATGTACATTACATTTGTGCCAAATCGTTGTCAGTTTAATTGAATGGAAAACAATGTAAATGACAATATATGAAATTTGAACAGACTCTGAAGTCATAGTTTGGTGCTGCTGTTGCTGTGTGGTACCAGTATACGTATATTCACTGAAAACATTATGCTTGTATTTAACAATGCAACACCTCTGGTCCAATGTGTGAGCCACTTTACACTATGTTTTGCCGATTCTGGAGGCTGTACCTAAAGGAAAGGATCTGATAATGATGGCATGAAAAGAGACAGCACATGATTTATTAATAACTGGCCAAATTAGGTATTGAGTTGACGATGTTAACTGCCATGGTTCATTTCACCCGCATTTGGCAGGTTAGTGGGCATTAATTTCAAACCCTGAATTTGATCAGTATTAGTCATCTTGAGTAAAACCCACTCTCTACTCCACATACTTGAGAATCTGCAGTGAGGAGTTTGGATCCTCTAGTTTGTGTTTGAGCAGCTGGACTCCTGATGGTCCTGGGTGATTGTAGCTCAGATCCAGCTCTCCCAGATGTGAGGGGTTTGAACTCAGAGCTGAAGACAAATAACCACAGCCTTCCTCTGTCACCATACAGCCAGACAACCTATAGACACACATCAATAGGGAACAGGGGATGACTTTAATGTTAGTATGGAACCTTAATCTGTAAATATCATGACTCCTCATGTAAATGACTTAACGTGAGACTCGAACCTCAGTATCTCCAGCTGACAGTTTGGACTCTTCAATCCATCAGAGAGCAGCTTCACTCCTGAATCCTGTAGGTCATTGTTACTCAGATCCAGCTCTCTCATGACAGAGTTTGAGAATTGAAGTGCTGATGATACAATTTCACAATCCTGAGCAGTCACGTTACAGCCAGCAATACTGAAAGACACAAAAAACAATGTCTTAAATTAATTCTGTAATTGCTATTTAAATAATATCAGTGTCTTCTACTAGAAAGTTTAAAAAGAACAGAATAAACTCAAGGTGTACAGCATCAACTAGTATAACAACAGAAACTATAATTCCATTGAGGAAAGACAATTTACTGTAAGACTTGATTCAACACTCACAGGGCTTTTCTGCAGTTGATCACAGCTGGTATCAGTCTTCTTCTGCCCTCATCTGATGTGTTGTATTTCTTGAAGTTCAGCTCATCCAGCGGCTCCTCTGACATCTGAAGCATGTAGGAGATTGTTGAGCAGTGAGCAGGAGAGAGTTTCTTCTCTGAGTGTTTGTCTGATTTCACAAACTCCTGAATCTCTCTGGACAGAGTCTGATCTTTCACTTCCAGCAGACAGAGGAACAGATTGATGGATCTTTCAGTGGAGAGTTCATGTCCATCTTTAATCTTCTCTTTAATGTACTGTGTGGTTCTCCTGATGCTCTCTGAGCTGTTCTCTGTGTGTGTCAGTAGATCCTGTAAGAGTCTCTGATTTGACTCCAGTGAAATGCCCAGCAGGAACCGCAGGAACAGATCCAGATGTCCATTCTCACTCTCTAGAGCTTTATCTACTGCACATTTAAGCACATTTTGTAATGAAGCAAAATTCCTCAATCCTTCCATAGTTGTACTCACATAATAGTAAAACACATGGAAAGCAGCGAGAAACTCCTGAACGCTCAGATGTATGAAGCTGTAGACTTTACTCTGATGAATCACAGATTCCTGCTTAAAGATCTCAGTGCAAATCCCAGAATACACTGAGGCATCAGTGACGTCTATGCCGCTCTCAATCAGGTCCTCCTCATAGAACATCACATTGCCCTTCATCAGCTGTTTGAAAGCCACTTCAGCAAGTTTCACAATCACTTCTCTGTTGGACTGCAGGAGTTTCTCTGGATCTATCTCTTCATACTTCTGCTTCCTCATGTTGATCTGAATCCGCAGGAAGTGGATGTACATTTCAGTCAGAGTTTGAGGGATTTCTGCACTCAGATCTTCTTCCAGGAGCTTCTGAAGCACAGTGGATGAGATCCAGCAGAAGACGGGGATGTGGCACATGATGTGGAGGCTTCTTGCTCTTCTGATTTGTGAGATGATTCTGCTGGCTTGATGCTCATCACTGATTCTCTTCCTGAAATATTCCTCCTTCTGAGGCTCAGTGAATCCTTGAATTTCTGTCAGACGGTGGATGTATTCGGAGGGGATCTGATTGGCTGCTGCTGGTCTGGAGGTGATCCAGATGAGAGCAGAGGGAAGCAGCTCTCCTTTCATGAGCTTTGACATCAACACAGCCACTGATGAAGTCTCAGTCACATCACAAACTTTCTCAGCATCTGAAAACATCAGTGTGATTCTGCTTTCATCCAGACCATCAAAGATGAACACAACTTTACACTCCTCATACATCTGTGAGTCCAGATCTTGAAGTTCAGGATGAAAGTCCAGCAGAAGTCTGTGAAGACTGTACTGATGATCTCGGATCAAGTTCAGCTCTCGAAATGGAAGCACAAACATGAAATCTACATCCTGATTGGCTTTTCCCTCAGCCCAGTCCAGGATGAACTTCTGCACAGAGATGGTTTTTCCAATTCCAGCGATGCCTTTAGTAAGAACAGTCTTGATCTGATCTTTCTCCTCAAATCCTGCTTCAGCTGAGGTTTTAAAGATGTCATTGCAGTAGATTGCAGTGTCTTGTGAGTGTTGTGTTCTGGATGTTTTCTCCATCTGTAAAACCTCATGTTCTTCATTCACTCCTTCTCTCTCTCCCTCTATGATATAGAGCTGTGTGTAGATCCTGTTCAAGGGGGTTTCATTCTCCTGGAGTTTCATTCCCTCAAATAATCTCTCATACTTGATCTTCATGCTGGTTTTGTGTTGGTCTTTGACTCTCTGCAGGTCTACAGTTTCAAGTGTGTGTTTCTGTAGGTGTGCTTCAGTTCTTTCCTGCCTGTAGTGAGATCCCGAAAAAAGAAAAGTCAATTATTGTCATTGCAAAAAGTCATTGGAGTCTTTGAAGACCACAAGACATATATCAATCATTTTAATAAGTATAGCAGTTAGGGGGAGTAATGCAAGAACAACATCTCGATACTAACCAAGTATAAGAGGTCACTGTTTCATCACAGAAACTTAGGGGTTGCAACAAGGATCTGTTACTCTTCACAGATACACCACTGGGTTCTGGAGACACTGATCTCTGTCGCTTCCTCCTGCTGATACTTACAAAAGACAAAAAAAAATCATTTTGCACATTCTTATTACACATACTTTCCACTGTCGCCTTTTAGCTTGCTTGTTTAGGGACACTTGATATTTGGCAATACTATTCACTTAACTGCACAGACACTGATGGATGAGAATTAAACTGAGTTGAGCTGGATGATGACATCACTGTTTTCTCCAGAAATGCTTTATATATTGGCTGAACAGAACTTAACTAACTTAACTAACAGTGAAGTTATTTTACCTGAATAATGACTGATTACTTTTGCATTTTTAGAGCTGCTGTAAAGTAGAATTTTATTTTGTTTGCATCATTAAATAACTAATTTCTTGTCTATATCTGCAAAGCTGCTTCAAACAAACTATCTGTATTGTATACAACAATATTACAATTATATATTTGTTAGAATTACATTTTTCCCCCAAAACAATTTACAAATAAGGAGTACAAAATAATAATAATAATAATTGATATGAGAAATTATGTAATATAAAGATCAAGATTATTCAGAAAAGTACAGACAAGAATAGAGATGCATATAAGAAAAAAATACAGAGAAAACATAAAAGCATCTGACAAATGCACATGTGGCAAGTAAATTACCTGGGGTCAGAGGTCACTGTTCCACCACTTAATTCTGGGGGTTGCATCAGGGATCTGCTGCTCTTCATAGACACAATACTGGGTTTTATAGACTCTGGTCTCTGTTTTGTCCTCCTGGTGACACTGACAAAAGTTTAATTAATTGACAAACAAAAACAAATTTTAGATCTATATGCTGTTTATCAATCCCCATGTCTCAAGTTCTGGCAGTAACTAGCTCTTGTCCATAATCTGAATGAAACCTTGATTTATGTTTAAAGAAAAGAGAAGTCATGGTTTATTTGGACATGATTAGATTTTGGATTCATGTCCGTAAATTAATTCATACTGCAGACTTGAACTGTAATGTTTATAATATTTCTCTATCAGTATAAGCGATGTATAGCAAATGTAGGCTACCACACTGCTGACTGGGTAACACAAAATATATTTCTTTATGTAATTATGCAGTAAAATGTTACATGCGATATGGAATTATTAGAAGAAACTGTACCATGCATTATCTTGTTTGGATGGACAATATAACAGCTTGGACAGTATAAATAACTTGTAAATCACCTGCCACAGATGAATTATAATAAGCTTTGTTATTTGCTACTTTTAATGAGACAGATAATATCCACTTTCAAATCTGTCAATTTTATCACGAAATACAAACTAAAAATGTTTAAATACTTTTTAAAGTGACATTCAATGTTACGTTTGCTGTACATAAACTCACAGTCAGCTGGGCAATAGTTGCGCCTGTTCATAGTTTTAGTTGTAAATATTTATTGTAAAGCTGGACGTAGCTAAGACCAGTGTACATTTTCTTCCTCTCAGTTGAGAAGAAAGTGTTCACAGAAGAACAGAAGTAGGCAGGATTGCATCCCAGCATGACAGAAAATGATTCAGGAAAATTATTTTGTGTCTCTCTGGTGGTAATATGAGATGCCGTTCACCACATAGACAGCACATAGTGTTGGCCCAGATCCGGCCCACATCTGGCCTGTGTGAAATCCATGTCGGCCAGATGTGGGCCAGGTGTGGGCCAGATTTGGGAAACTGTCTGGGAAACCAACCGCAGGCTTCTAGGATGCACTGCGAATAACTTTGAATAAAAGCATCTGACAAATGCTAAAACGGCTAATGTCTTACCTGGGCTCAGTGGTCCATGCTTCATCATCGGATGTAGTGGGGAGATTCTCCATCTGTTGATCACAGCTGAACTCAGGAGATGGAGAACTCATTTTAGAGGTTGTGTCCTTATCTCTTCTTCACAGAGACTAGTTTCCTACTATTTCTCAAAGACAATGCTGAGAGACTGCTTGACCTTTCACGATGCAAAAAGGATGAAGATAAAAATAAAACCAGACAAAAGAAAGTAAATAGACAAACACACTGAGAAAAAAGAAACACTGATCAGTAGCTTTGGATAACAAGTTTTATGCAGGATTATGAAGTGCTGATGTTTTTTTTTCTTCAGTAGAGCAGGAAAGATTTTTAACTTAAACCAAGCAGCTTTTTAGTTAAAACGGCAGCCGCTGAATTATTCATTCTAGCAAAAAATCTTCTTTACTGTAATGTTATTACTGAGGGAAATCACATATATCTTGGATGGCATGAGTGTGAGTAAATCTAAAACTATATTCTCTTTTGAAATAATGGTTATGCCTCTGAATTTGCTGATGGGATTCTGTAACTACAAATTACCTGAAAAGCATGCACACCAAATACGGTGAATTGTATAAAATTTCTATAATTCTATATTTAATTCCATATTTTAAAGCATGTGGAGAATAATGATGAATCGCTTTGTTTTCGTGCACTCAGTTTTTGCGAATCCTGTGCAAAATTGACATAAACGTTACGGGAAAACCCCCAAACGAAGAACAAGGACGAAATTTTGTTCAACTAGAACCATAAAATCCCAATTAATTCACTTTAGCAAATCCTTTCAGTAACGGTTTTTTTTTTTTTTTTTTTTTTTTTTTTTTGAGGAGGAAGAGGAGGAGGAGGAAGCGGAGTTGATAGAGTAGAACAGTTGCTCTGAACGCTTTAGAAAGCGTTGTAGCCTAAGGGAAGTGTATTGTCTGCAACAACTAGGATTCACAGTAAAATATTTATGGCTCTCGCACTCCTCTGTCTCCGTTCTTCCAACCTTCGTCCTCTTTAATAGTCAAAGTTGGTAATCAAAATATTTCAGCTACGCACTTCAGTTGTCTAACGTACGTGTCGAACTGTCATCATCACCAGTGTAAAGAACAGCAACACACAAACAGCAGCTCAGTAAAGGAGACATACAAGCTTAGGTTACATGGTAAATTCTTAATAAATAAATAACTTACCACAAAACAGGAGATTTAAAGAAGTGACCGCTTTAAAACCTTGAAATTGCGTGTCCTCGTTTCACCCTCCTTTACTTTCGTTTCTAGTTAGTCACGTGTTCCTTCGCAGTAGATCTAAACACTCTCGCGCTCCTCTAGTGGCGCAGAGCATCATCGCACTCAAGTGAGATCACTCTAGAGCAGCTGTGATGTAGATGACCGCCCTACTGAACAAAAAACCCTTTAAACCATCACAGAAAATGTAATTGCTTTCCACTACAAATACCATTCATTTTTAACCATTAAAACAATCATTTAAAAAAAAAAATTGTTCGGTGTGTTTTGGGACATATTCCTTTAGGATTTATTGTTTTTAACAATTAAGCCACACATAGAAGATGAGAACCACAGGAACCAATACAGTTTCCATTAAAACCAATACAAGTCCAATTATAAACAGTAAAACCATTACACATTTTGTAATGGTTTCTATTGTTTTTTTTTGTTTGTTTTTTTTCAGTAGGGAGAGCACACAGTCTGAATGAAAATTAAACTCAACTCAAAAACTAAAGATCTAGAAACTGTTATGTCATCTGATGAAGGAATAACCTTTTATTGACATTCACCACACCATTGCGCTACAAACACCACCAAAAACATGACATATAGTATTTAACATGTGTAAAGGATAATCCATGGTTACCTGTGAATTAAACGATTGTATTGCATGACATGGAGGCAAAGATGAGAAACCAGAACTTATAATGGTGAAGACAGATGGTGTGACATCGATCACAACTGTGAAAAGATACATTTTACTGGTACAACTTAATGTAGTCTGGTAGAATGAATCAATTTATTTTGATTTGAATAAAAACACATTTTAGTTTACCTGACAAAAATGTTTTTACAAAACCCAAACACAGGAAAAAAGAAACACACACACATATGTATAGACACTTTCATAAGGCGCAGGCTCCTGGCCCTATCTTCCAGTCTGTGTTTGTTTATTAGACAGGCTGTGGCGCTGTCTACAAAAACTGAAGTTGGACTTAGGTGGTTGTGCTGTCAGATGTGTTTGCCCATACTCTTTTTTATTTGTGGCGCTCACAGTATCAGTGATTTTCCAAAAGGCTTCGTTGATTAAACATGAGCACGTACTGCATGTTTAAAAATCAAAATGAGGCGCGGGTGATTTTATATCACTGCATTTCTGAAAGAAAGAAATTTTTTATTTAATTTTCATTTCCTCTTTCATGTTATATGCCTGATAAAGCAGCGTTTGTGAGCTCAGCACTGTTTTGTGTATAGCAGTTACTGTTTCACCGGCTTTAAAGTACTTCCTGCTGGCAGAGAATGAATTTGCATGTACAGTAAATCAGATTTATACAGCAAACATATTTAGTTTGTTATCAAAAATAATCTACTCAAGAGGGACTACTTAGCTGTTGTTATTAATTCTATTTGGAAGTCTACTGGAAGTTAAGTTAGGACCACAAATGCGTGCATGAGCAGTAATGTTTGTTTATGTTGTTGCCACTGAAACCATCTATATACAGAACAGTGTAAGCTGTGACAAATGCCAAGGTAGCAACAAAACTAAATCAAACAAACAGATAAAACATAATTTCAGTGTTGTACTAGAAGATTATCTTTTTTATATCGTGGTAATTTCAATCAGTAAAAGGTGATTTAATATGAATAGTACAGTAGTGTACATTGTACAGGAATATAAAACAGTGAAATAACAGTTCCTGACAATCCAGTGCAATGAAACTGAGTCTATGGATCCTGAGAAACAGTGACATCATCTTCAGTAGCTTTTATAAGAACACACTAAATTGATGCATTAATTAAAGTCCAGCAGGGCTAAGAATGCTTCTACAGACCTTCACATTGACTCACTGAAGTCTCTCACACACAGCAGATGATAGCTTACAATGAAAAGGTGAAAAAAAAAATCCATGTGACAAACAGGATTCAAATATGAAGATTCAAATGTTTCAACAGGTGTTTCTTGCCATAGTATTTTAGTGTAGCCTTAATTATGAACACACTGGTTTAAACTGCAAACTGCAGTTTGTTATTCTTCTTTTTATTTCCCTACAGCAGATAATGAACCAGAAAAGTCTTGCACATTCACAGAAAACGGATCAATTTCGCATTGAATAATATTTATACCTGGCAATACAAGTTATCTTACAATGTGATTATATGTTATAATGTAACTAGTCAACTACTTATCTGACAATGAAATAATTAAAATTCCAAACTCACAATTATTTATTTATTTATTTTATGAAAAATGTTTTTTTTTTAAATGTAATAGACACTCCTAGCTATTAAATTTGTGGTTTCTCACAAGAGGTTGTTACATTGGACAGAGAAACACCGAAGAATCACGATAAACCAGAAACCCAGCGTAGAGGGGTTCAGTGAATGTGGTGTTGAACGTGTGTAAGTGTGTAAGTGTGTGTGTGTCTGTGTGTGTGTTAGAGACACTGTAGAAGGACAGAGTGCCAGCCGACACGTCCAGATACACTCCTACTCTTGTAGATGGTGAAGGGCGAGGAATGTTTGTGCTCTTATTATTGTGCCAGACAGAGTAAATTGTATCACAACAGTAAATATTCCAGGACTTTTCATTGAATCCAAATCGACAGTCACTCCCACCTTTCCTGTTGATTCCTTTGTATGCCACTGCTACATGACCCCAGCCGGTCCATTCAACCTCCCAGTAACAGCGTCCAGTCAGACTCTCTCTACACAGAACCTGCTCACAGTTCTCAAACCTGTCTGGATGATCAGGATGTGGCTGATTCTCTCTCTCACACTTTGTTTTCTTGTTCCCTGCAGACAGAGAGAGACGAGTGTGTGCTGTGTTTGGATCCAGTGTGAGATCACATGCATCTGGGAAAAACATAACCGAAAGAAAGATTAGAACATCTATGGTTTTATTAAATATTCATTGGTGTATTTGTGTGTGCATAAGGACTTACATTTTCGCAGCCCTTGTGTGACCCTGAAATTTCCTTGATGGTGTAATCTGAAAAAAGACAATGAAAAAAAAATAAGTACATACAGAACCAAATAATAAGGGAGAATCAATTCTGCATTTGAACCTTACAGAGTACAACAAAGTGTTAAATGGATTATGTCATAAGAAACCAAATTTGCCTTGATCACATCATTACACCATTAAAACATCTTGCAAATCTCAAAAGCTCAATATATCTTCCTCAGCACAAAATGAGTTTTGTCCAACAACCAGGTTTGGCTCACAAGTCATAGGGTACCAAACGTGTTTGAGGAGAAAATAAGCAGACTTTATGGAAGTGATAAACATATTTGCTCATCCATTTTAGACATATCTGCATCTCGGCACAGCCTCCCAAAACACCCCAGGATCATGTTGGAGTATTATACAAGTTCAGAGAATTTGACTGCACATTGTTTTATAAATGAGGACCAATGTAATGCAGGGTTCGTGAAGAAACTTTTGTTGACAAATTAAGCTGTGCTAGCTGTATTAGGTATGGCAGCAGTCATATCACAAAGTGTATTAAGCAATTAAAAAAAAAAATCATGAATAAGTAGTTTTATTAAATGGAAAATACCATTTTGCAAAGGATTAAAAAAAAATAAATGTCTTGATTTTTCTTTTAGATTTACAACCTTTAAAATGTAAAATCGCAGTCCTCATGCCTCACAAATATTTCTTAGAAGACTGCCCTTCATTGACCCCATCACACAAACAAAACACAACCAAGTCGTCAATGTCCCACATACTTAAGTATCTGCAGTGAGCAGTTTTATCCTCATATCTGTGTTTGAGTTGCTGGGCTCCTGATGGTCCTGGGTGATTGTAGCTCAGATCCAGTTCTCTCAGGTGTGAGGGGTTTGAACTCAGAGCTGCAGACAAATAACCACAGCCTTCCTCTGTCACCATACAGCCAGACAACCTACAGAGAGAGAATGTCTGAAATCTCATTCATTTACTTTGTCCTTTTGGAATTTGACAACTGTTCACTCTATATTTATATGATATAAAAGAGATCTGTTGGACATTTTGTACTGCACAATTTCTTATTTTGTGTTTTACAGAAATAAAGTAATCACACACACTGAAAAAAGTATCTACACCTAGGTACAGGTTAACACCTGATGGCTTTTCTTCTGGGCTTTTGAGTTACAACAAATGTGTTTTAGAAACACACGGTTATAACAAACAGAGAAAAGACTAAGACAGAAATCAAGGGTCAAGAGCCCAACTAAAGCAAACACTGATCTCTAACATGGTTACTTCAAATGAAACAATAAATCAACATCTAAACCTTAGTTCATTCTCAATAAGATCTTCTGTAGACGTCTGACAGAAATAAAGTCAGTCTGGTTATTAATAAGTGGAGCTGGTGATGCTGTTTGTGGGGTTGTTTAATCAGATCTTGAGAGATTTCATGTATTTTATTTCAGTTGATTTCATCTAAGGCTGTGTCTGAAGTCAGTTGTAGTAGTTCTTGTGTTTCTCTTTTCTTCAGTGATTCTGTTTGTTAACAGCAGCTGTTCATCACTAATTCTCAATCACTGGATCTAAATCACTTAATTACTTAAATGCAAAGTTTTAAAACTTACATGGTTTAAATCAAGGCAATCTATTTACTCAAACGGCTTGAGTAAAGTTTATTTATCGGGTTTTACAGTGCTATTTCTTTTGTCTGTTTTCTTAATTGCAGAATATTTATCATGTGCATCCAGTCCTTCGTGCTGTTTTTTCTGTAAACTGGTTTAAAGGGACAGAAGTGAGAGACTTATTTACCCTCATTTGATAAAACTGTTTTGAAAAAAAATATTTTACATTTAGAAATTTCTAGAATATCTGTTTCAGGTTTTTTGTTAGTGTAAAAAGTTTTCCAAAATAAAAAAGTAAGTAAGTGAAATTTTCACTTATTTTTCACAAGATCTTGAAGTGTTCCTGTAGCTCAGTGGTAGAACATTGCATTAGCAAGCGCAAGGTTGGGGGTTCGATTCCCCGGGAACACATGATAGGTGAAAATTGTTAGCCTGAATGCACTGTAAGTTGCTTTGGATAAAAGTGTCTGCTAAAGGCATTAATATTATTTAATTAAATTTTACTCAATAAAATGTACTTAATATTTTTTTTTTTTTTTTTTACTTAACTTAGTTAAGTAGATTTACTTAATTTCCAAATGTGTTGAATTTACTTGAAAAATGCTTGTCCAAAAACTTGCCAAATAAAAATTAAGTAAATTTACTTATTACTTTTTCAGTGGAGGTTTGGAACATGTAGGTGATTCATTTACACCATTTTCATTTTTGGGAAAAAAATCATTGCTCTAAATTACCTGTGACTTGTGGGATACTCCTTCCCAAAATGAAAATTTTGTCATTAATCAGTTACCCCATCTCATTCCAAAAAAGTAAAAGCTTTGTTCGTCTTTGGATACCAATTTAAGATATTTTGGATGAAAACTGGGATGCTTGAGACTGTCCCATAGACTGCCAAATAAATAAGAGTGTCAATTTCCAAGAAAGTATGAAAAGCATCATCAGAATACTCCATCTGCCATCAGTGATTCAACCATTATGTTATGATGCGACGAGAATACTTTTTGTACCGAAAGAAAATTAAAATAACTTTATTCAACAAATCCTCTCCTTGTGTCTCCTCACATCAGTGTAGCACCATTTTGGCAATTCTGAGCAGTACGCAGGCGGTGTACACTCATCTGTGTCAGTCTTGCCTCAAGATAAGGGTTTTTTTTTTTTTTTACGTAGCTTTGGTTTGATAGAAAACAGTGCATCAGCGCAACACGGCTGACAAAGAAGAGCATACGCTTCCTTTCATACTTTCCTGGACTTTGACACTGTTATTTACTTGGCAGTCTATGGGGAAGTCTCAAGTAGGGTTGTGCCGTTAGACGATAGTATTGTGTATCGACAATAGTCAGAGATACCGACGATAGCAGATGTCTCAGTCGATAGTCAAGACGATATTAGGTTCATATTAATGTATTAAATTATAATAATAAGTATTCTTTTTATTCTTATTGGGCGGCCTATTATAATTCGGTTATCAAACTGCCCGGCTATTTCACTTCATCACCGCATTTTACACACACACACACACACACACAAACACACACACACACACACACACACACACACACACGTTATAAGAATTACAGCCTGTAGCCAGTGAATGAGTCTCCATCCACAAACAGGCGCACATTGTCTGCAGATATAAGGTATTTCATTTCACTTTAACAAGTAATCTGAATGGCCTATATGTGTGCAATATTTTAAAAGAGTCCTCACTAACTGAGTTTAATGTCACAGTTATGTCAGAATGCATCTCATTCTTGTTTCTGTGGTGGTGCGTCGGGCTCGTCATGAGGCGCGCAGTCCGGAGCGATGTATCACTGATGCAATAGTTAAATTCAACTTTACTCCAAATATATGAACTTACCTGTTTTGAATACTTTAGATTTAATGTATTCATTTATGTCCAATATTAATGATAAACTGTTGGGCCTTTAATGAAATCAACTATTGATTTTCACTGTTGACTGTTTTTGCAGAACATTTAGACTGATATCTTCTGTACAGCAGAACGCGCGATATGACAGTTGCGTCCGACTATATATGAACTAGCTGTTTTAAATACAGTATTTTTTATATTTAACGTTAGTTTATCAGTATGTCTGAAAGTATATTTTTTCGATTATTGGTGATTCCGTAGGCTCTCTCTTGCGCACCTGCACGGTTTAAAACACCAAACAGCCTAGTTATGCTATGACAATAACAAAGAGTCTCACCCTTGCTCCGCACGTGCACAATAATATTGTGTATCGTTGATCTCACAGGATGACAATATGATGATTTGAAAAATGACCCAATATCGCCCAACACTAGTCTCAAGCCTTCCAGTTCGCATCCAAAAATATCTTAAATTGTGTTCCAAAGACGAACGAAGCTTTGGAACGACATGGGAGTAAGTGATTAATGAAAAAATATTAATTTTACAGTGGAGAATACCTTTAAGTTGACCTTATGGATGTTTTGTATTATTAATTAATAATTATTAACAACCTGTTTTTTTTTATATTTTTTTTTGTACTTATAAACTTTTTTTTTTACTTTTTTTTTCTCTTTCTCTCTCTTTCATAATAAACTTAAACTCAATATATCAGCCTAGAATTAGTTTGGGTTAAAAGCACTTATGGTCCACAGACTGTATTTTTAACGGACGGACATTGAGAATTAGCTTCGGCTAAAATGTTTTAGTATGTTACATGTGTTTATGTGACATACTTGTCCCTATTCAAATAAACAAAAACAAACAAACAAACAAATTTCCAGAAGGTAGAGTCTCAAACATAGGATCACATTAAACATTATGTGTTGAAAAATCTTTCTGGCAATAATTGAATCCTACCATCACCCTATGCAAGAGTGATGGGGAGCAATTAACATCTCAACTGTTGCTGTTATCAAGGGCAAATTAATGGAATCTTAAAATCTAAAAATCTTTAAAAAGAAATCTTTGAAAGGAAAGCAGATTAATCATTACAATATATTAGACATGGACACATCTTTCAGAGATGAGACACAAAAAATATTACTACTAGAAACCTCAGTGTCTGCAGCTGGCAGTTTGGACTCTTCAGGCCATCCGAGAGCAGCTCCACTCCTGAATCCTGCAGGTCATTGTTACTCAGATCCAGCTGTCTTAGGACACAGTTTGAGGATTGTAGAGCTGATGACAAACTCTTACAACACCGAGCAGTGATATTACAGCCTGCAAGACTATGGGACAAAATATATAATCAAATAAGATGTTACATAAGCATTTTCAAACACAATAACATATTTATAATTTATAAAAAGGCAGCTGTGGCCTAGTGGTCAGAGAGTTGGACTTGTAACCCGAAGGTCACAGGTTCAAGTCTTGGTGCTGGCAGGAGTTGTAGGTGGGAGGGAGAGAATGAACAGCACTCTCTTCCTCCCTAAATACCCATGACTGAAGTCCACTTGAGCAAGGCACTGAACCCCAAGTTGCTCCCAGCTGCCCTCTGCTTCATGGTGTGTTAACTTCTCACTGATGTGTGTGCAGTTGGATGTGTTAAATGCAGAGCACCAATTCTGAGTATGGACTAACATACTAGGCAATGTCATGACTTTCACTTCACTTTCATGTACAATGACTGTAAAAAATTGTGTTGTTAAATAACAGTAATTTACTGGCAGCAGAGGTGCCAATAAAATACTGTTGATTTACAACTCTCAACCGTTAATTTACAACTCTTAATTTTTTACAGTGTACCGTTATTCTACCATGGAAATTAACTCCACTCCCACTGCTTCAAACAGTTTTGAGTTTAAAAACTAGCATTCATACCATGTTAGTACTGTGAACTTATTTAATTCGAGTCCACAGAGAATACATATTTCTTAATATAAAACAGCAAACAGTTGTGTAATAGTAAAGCAACTACACTGTAAAAAGTGATTCTCTATATTTATTAATTAAAATTGTGTCAAAAATTTACAAGCAATATTATTAATTAAATTTAACACAATTAAGTAGAAATAATCATTAAAAATGAGTAGAATAACATGAAAAAATTAAGTAAAATGTACATAAAAATATTGATTTCATTGGACAAAAAACAAACAAACAAAAAAACACTATGCTAAAGAATACTATGTTATGCATGCCAGGCCAGTAGTTGCCGATCATGAAACATTATATGCATGCACATGACATCAGCCTTTTTACAAATTAACATTTTTGTTGCTTACATAGATATGATAAAGGCATCATGTTCAAAAGGTTGTAATGCCCCCAAAACAGTTATTGAAGACACCTAAAGTTCACAAAACGAATCACTGAATGAAAAAAATAATAATAATTTGCTTACCATTGTAGTGGTCAGTGTTTGCTTTAGTTGGACTCTTGACCCTTAAAATTTTGAATAGATTTTATTTGGTTGCTAGTTCTGATACAGCAGCTAGATAAGCCAAGAAGGAAATGAGACCAGGTGGTGTTATTTGTTTTTACATCATCATTTGGTCTGAGTTGGGTGTGTCTTATCAATAACATGTGTCCTGTGATTGAACAATATAAGCTCTGGTGTTTTCAGCATTATCAGAGAAATTCTTAGAAGCACCTCTGATCAAAACCTTGTTAAATAAGAAAAGTGTTTTCATTTAGACACACAGACATCAAGAATCAGCCTGAGAACCTCAACAATGGTGACCATCAAAAAGCATGTTGCACTGCATTCTGGGTGCCACCAATCAAAACTCATTTTATGGCTCCCATCATGCTTTGCGGCATGAATAAATAATGAGCAACAATTCTATAGTAGCTTGTTTTGTGATTCTTACAGTTCGTCTGAATATGCTGTTTGTCACCATTCTTGAGATTCATACCCTGGTTCTTGATGTTACTGTGTGTCAAAAGAAAGTTCCCCTTTCTCTGTTTTAAACACAATTCTCAAACTCTGGTTTATACTGAAAATTCCACTTTTATTTCCTTTTTTTGCTGAATCACAGGGCAGCCATAATGAATGTTATTTTGTCTCAGAGATCAGACTCTGAATGAGTTCAGATATTCAGGAAGAACAAAGATTATGTAATAGCATGACCAACACTACCTGATCATCTTTATTCTTAGTTTGTCTAGCTGTTATAACTGAGTTACAACAGCAATGCAAAAAGTAATGTTAAAACATCAAGGGTCAAGAACACAACTAAAGCAAACCCTGACCACTGTAATGGTAACCAACAATTTACCCTTTGATTCTGTTTGTGAACTTTAAGTGTCTTCTATAACTCTGTTTGGGGGGCCTTAAGACACAGCCTTTTGAACATGATGCCCTTTATCATATCTCTGTAAGCAACAAAAATGTTAATTTGTAAAAAGGCTGATGTCATGTGCATGCATATAATGTTTCATAATCGCCAACTACTGGCCTGGCATGCATAACATAGTATTCTTTAGCATAGTGTTTTTTTGTCTGTTTGTTTTTTGTCCAATTAAATCAATATTTTTATGTAAATTTTACTTAATTTTTTCATGTTATTCTACTCATTTTTAATGATTATTTCTACTTAATTAAAATGTTTTAAATGTAATTAATAATATTGCTTGTAAAATGTTGACACAATTTTACTGAATAAATATAGGGAAACACTTTTTACAGTGTAGAAGCATGATTTTTTTAATCAAATCACTGTAGTTCATTGTCAGCTATAGCACACATGCATGTGCAGAAATACTAAACACAGAGATCACCACTGTATCAGCGAATCCACATTCACTGTCTTTATATAGAGCAGCAGAAGATCAGAATTTGTGGCTCATCATTGACTGAAGCACAGGCTCTACTCTCCAGCACAATGGTGAACTACAAAACTATATTAAACTAACAGATCTTCTTGTGCAAACACGCATTAATACAGTTGAGTTCAGTATTTACTCTCATTATCAGTGTATGACTGCATATTTTTTTCTATGGATGTTCAAAAGTATTTTAGTCAAATTAACCTTTTTTCATTTGGTAAATCTGACTTTTACGTTTTACAGTATATTGCTGTTTTTTTTTTTTTTTTCTTGACTTTGTAATGGTCACCTATTTCTGCCTTTATGTACAGTAAATGTCAAAAAACATTTACTGGCAACCATTAATTTATAGCAACAAACTATATACTTCTACAGTTTGTTGCTGTAAATTAATTAATTACTTTGAAATTATATTTTTTTCTTCATCTTTAATATTTAACCCTTTAAACAAAATCCTCCATTTTAAATGATCACTTATAATGTGTGCACACTGCAGAATGTTAGAGTAACACTGAATCAGTGAAATTAATAAGATTATTAATTTTAGAAACACACGGTTATAACAGCCAGAGAAAAGACTAAGACAGAAATCAAGGGTCAAGAGCCCAACTAAAGCAAACACTGATCTCTAACATGGTAACTTCAAATAAATCAACATCTAAACCTTTGTTCATTCTCAATCAGAGATGTATAGTAACGAAGTAGAAACTACTTCACTACTGTACTTAAGTACTAAAAGGCGGTATCTGTACTTTACTAGAGTATTATTTTTTTCTCCTACTTCCACTTTTACTTCGGTACATATTTTCGCTGAGTTTAATACTTTTACTCCGATATTTTTTTTATGTGCTGCATCGTTACTCGTTACAATTATAATAATATTACGAATCATTCCATTACAAACCACTGCCAGAACTGTAGATGGCATGTTTGATGAAGCTGGCACATCATTGAGCGAATCAAGCGACACTGCGCGTGCTGACTGAACTGCTGTGAAGAGAGAAATGAACACCGAGCCGAGCCAGATAATGACTCGTTCACGAGTCAAGAACCGGTTGCTTCGGTTCTCGGATGACCAGTAACGTTAGTTCTTTCTGACAGTTTGATTCAATAAACCAGTTGAAGAAAACAGTTCACCGATTCTTTTGCGCTCGATGCAATGGCGTCATTGGCGTTGACTGCACATGGGCTCATAACATTAACACAGAATCAGTTCAGAATCAATCACCAAAAGAAAACAGTTCGGTTCCAGATGCTCTGTGTGTCGGTTTGCTTCACGCTAAATCACACATGCGCAGTATCATTAGCTCTTCGGTTCACGAATCGGACGCGTCTGACACAAACGGTTCTTGACTCGTGAACGAGTCATTATCTGGCTCGGCTCAGTGTTCATCTTCAGTTCTCTCTTCACATCAGTTCAGTCAGTGTACTGTTTGAGTCAATGAATTACTCCGGGATATTGGTTTGTTTTAACTCAGAGGGAGTGTCAGACACATTAAACAAGTTAACATCTTAATTCATCTGTGGATTAATGCGTATTGGAGACGCGAACTGTTTAAAACGATTCAGTTCGATTTGGTGGACTGTTTCAAAAAGATCCGGTTACATCGAATGATTCGTTCGCGAACCAGATATCACAAACTGCTTTGTTTTTAACTGTCTTAAAACAGACACGGAAGAGAAGACAATGCTGAATAAAGTCATAGTTTTTGCTATTTTTGGACCAAAATGTATTTTCGATGCTTCAAAAAATTCTAAATGACCCTCTGATGTCTTACGGGTTTGAAACAACATGAGGGTAAGTTATTAATGACATCATTTTGCAAATTGGGCTAACTAACCCTAGTAACCGTTTTTTGTTTACAAGAAGTTACAGTCAAAGGAATTGTGATTGTCCTTTAGGTTAATCATTTGAAATAGTAAAAACATTATGTTCAAACTTTTGACTACTTTCTTTAATAGCTACATAACACAATACTTCTACTTTTACTTTCAGTACTTGAGTAGTACATTTTAAAATAGACTACTTGCGATACTTAAGTACAAAAAATGTTGAATACTTTAGTACTTCTACTTAAGTGTGGTGCTTAAAGAGCACTTCTACTTCTACTCAAGTCACTTTTTTGATAGAGCACTTGTACTTTTACTCAAGTATGGTTCTCTAGTACTTTATACATCTCTGTTCTCAATAAGATCCTCTGTAGACGTCTGACAGAAATAAAGTCAGTCTGGTTATTAATAAGTGGAGCTGGTGATGCTGTTTGTGGGGTTGTTTAATCAGATCTTGAGAGATTTCATGTATTTTATTTCAGTTGATTTCATCTAAGGCTGTGTCTGAAGTCAGTTGTAGTAGTTCTTGTGTTTCTCTTTTCTTCAGTGATTCTGTTTGTTAACAGCAGCTGTTCATCACTAATTCTCAATCAGCACTTAGTTAATCACTTAATTAATTGAATGCAAAGTTTTAAAACTTACATGGTTTAAATCAAGGCAATCTGTTTACTCAAATGGTTTGAGTTAAGTTAACTTGTCGGGTTTTACAGTGTAGGCAGAATTTCTGAAAATGTGCTTATTTAAAGTGCTGGAGGCATTTTGTGATTATTCATATTATACAACATTTCTAGGGGTATTAAGGGGTGCTGAATCCAAATCTGCTGTATATGAAGCTCAAAAGTGTCCCAAAATGCCTCAAAATTAAGAAATTCTAAATGGCCGCCACCACCAGGCTGAAATCTATTTTTTATTGTACTTTTTGACTAAACAAGGTACAAACATGAAATAAATGTGCTTTTGTAAGTTTTCCTACATGGGCAATTCAATGCCATATTCAGATTTGAGATGCTATGTGAAGAAATGGCTTATATATTGCAAAAATTGTTGTTTAAACTATGAACTATTATTAACTAATAATTAATTTATTATTATTAATATTATCAGGCTACTTTTACTTAGTTTATATTTGTTTTGAGGTAAAATGTGTCATATGTGCGGTAATGCACTCCCCAACCTTTGCCCTCCACAAAATCATCCCACCCCTCCCCCGGGCTTAGCCTTTCTTAGCCTCTTTTAACTCTCACACTCAGAACGGCTGATCGGAAACATAAGACAGCTAACAGGTATGTCATGTCCAGTGTATATTTTCATGATGTGACATGTTTTCATAAACATCCCAAGGGGATCAATAACGTTTCTATTTATATATCCAAGTAGTTTAAATAATTGCAGTATATATTTTAGCATTTTTGATCACTAAAAAAAGCCTATTAGCCCGATTAGCTAGATGAAATCAAATTCAGTAAACTTAACACACTTGCTTTTACACTGACTGATTGGAGGAAAGACTTTAAATTTATTTAATTTAACCCTTTCGCATGTACGATCACACCGGTAATCTAGGTAGGTCCCTGGAGTGTACGATCACAACGGTGTGATTAGAATGGTTAGTGCATCACGTGATCAAGTGCTAAATTCAAATGTGCTTTCGCACATTGGCTGGCACTGAGCCAGAGACAGGCGCGCTCAGAGCTGTGATATATCAAAACTTTTCAGTGTTTTTAACCACATAATGTTTATTTTAGGTTTCAGACATATAAATTAACATAAGCACTAAAAAAAACTATACATTTAGAGTATGTAAAATACACACTGATGTCCATGGAAGAGGCAATAATAATACTTTATAATCCATTATAATTAACACATTTTATTCATATCAGATACACAGTGTGTAAGTAACTTCATAGTTTACTCTATTATTTTCCCAGTTCACCTGCCACTTACTTTAATGTATTTCGGGAAAAGTGGATGAATTCACGTGTTGTAAATCCAACAGATCTGATTCTCTGAACTGCGTCTGGGGCACAAACTAACCTGGCAGAACCCATCGCGCATACAGCTCAACTAAAGTGATTTCTATAACAAATTGTGAATATTTTGAATAAAAAAGGAAAAATGACATAAAAGCAGATCATCATTCATGCTGAGGTGTGTCACATGACAAGCAGTGATGCATCACCATGGAAACCATAAAGTGACACATTCTAAATAACAGTCGCCTTGAAAAACTCATGCTAGGGGTGAGCCAGAATATATTAAATTTAAGTGTGAAATGGTTAAAGATGCTCTAAGTGATGTTGGGTGATGTCACTTCTTGTTGATGTTTAAAGTATTGTCAAAAAAGGCTAGCTAGACCCACCCTCCTTCTCATCCACACATTAACTCCCCAAACTCCTCCCCAAATCCTTCTTGTCGGTTATTGGCTGGAACAGTTTATGTTTCGTGGTGCAGGTTAGCCCAGTTTGTTTTTGTTGCCATTTGTGGAGCCTGTGGTGTCTGCAGAGACCACGTTTTTCTACAGTGTGTTCAGGGGACAGGTAGCTAGCAGATATAGTGAGGAGATGTTTGCTGTATGTGACAAAAAATTATTTGGCCTAATAAAATGTGTGACAACACTTAGAGCACTTTTAATCTATTTAAATGTAAATCTCTTTGGGTATTGTTCTACTTGGACCATTCAATAATTTAAGTAATCCTTCATGATTTTCTTTTTATTTATCTATTGAAAGGCCTCCCACGGCCCACCTGGTACACCTCGGCGGCCGACAGGTTAGGAACCAACTCTTTCTTGTAGGTCTGAATTAGTCAATTGGTGACAAAACCATGGCTGAAGAAATAGACCATACCCAAGAAAGCTTAATGTTATCTGAGCCACAGTTATGCATCATATGCCAGGCAGACAATAAGAAAAATCTCATGACAGTTAGTAAGGATGGCCTCCAGTCAGCTGACACTATAAGACAGCTCCGGATGAAATTACACCATGATAATTTCCGAGATGCAACCAATCGACTTACTGAGATACTTAAAGGAGACTTGCCTCAGCAATTCTTATGGCATAAGGACTGCAGAGCAAAATACATGAATAAACGTGAAATAGAAAGGAAATTGAAGGCAGAATTGAAAAACGATACCAAACTAAGTTCATCTGCATCCACCCCAACTTTGCAAAATGTTACTCTACGGAGCAAAATACCTCCAATAGATTGGAAGTGGTGTATCTTTTGCAAACAATATCAGAAAGAAAAACTACATCTAATACAAGAAATGAAATTCAGCAGCAGAATTCTACAAGCAGCAAAGTGTGATTCATTCCTAAGAGTGAGGCTAGCTTGTGTAAATGATCTTATAGCTGCAGAAAGAAGTTATCACATGACTTGCAAGACCAGGTTTGAACGTAGGACAAAACGCATGGAGTCACTTCCGAGCACAGACATGCCATTAGAGTGGATCTGCCAAGAACTTGAACAATCAGCAAATCAAGCAGATATTCTGGATCTTGTACATGTCTGGGACCAGTACTCTACACTAGCTAATGAGGCTCAATTAGATATATCATCTAGATTTCTAAGCCGAAGGAACTCCTTCAAGGAACAAATAGCTTATCGTCTTGAGGGCATATATGACTTTGTTGTACTGCATGATTAGCCTCGAAATGAAGCTCATACTGTCTTGGTTCCATCCAAATACCGGCATATTCATAGAGTTATTCCTACATTCAAACATAAGGATCAAGATATGTTCCTGAACATGGTCCATGTGGCATTGCAGATCTGAAGAGATATGATCTCACATCCAAAACAAGAAGGGATAGACATCAGTGAAAATAGAGCAATAGACAGCATACCAAACAGCCTGCACATGTTCCTCAACTTGTTACTAGGTGGTCAGCGCCTGCTGGAGGATGACATTGAAGATTATGATAAGAACAGAGCCAAACGACAGCTTAGAGTCCTCAGCATTGCACAGGATCTTATGTACACAGCTAGTGGAGACAAGTTCCTCACTCCAAAGCACATTGGACTGGCCTGTACCCTTCATCAAGCTACACATTCTAAGGAGTTGGTGAACATGTTTCACCAGGCAGATCATGTTATGAGTTACCGTGAGGTAATAAAACTTGACACTGAACTGGCTAAAACGACCTTGGAGACCATGGAGGATGATGGTGCCATTGTTCCACAAAATCTGGTAAAGGGTAGCTTTGTTTATTTCTCAGCGGACAATGTTGACATCAACGAATACACTCTGGATGGAAAAGGGACATTCCATGCCACTCAAGTGGCTGCCTGGCATCGTGGTCCACCTGAAGGTGATCTCCTTGAAGGAGTTGATCTTCACTCCAGGTCAGACACCCTCAACATCCCCAAGGCAATGACTGATATCATACCTGCACCAAAGAGAGGAATTACAGAGCCGCCAATCAGTGGTGTATTAGCAGAAGACTGTTTCACACAGTCATCTGAATAATGTCCCGCAGCACAGAAAACACAAGCTACAGATATGGCCTTTTTCATGTCCAGGACATCTCAAAAACAAAGTCTTCCTGGACATTGTATAATCAAAAGGCAAGTACAGTCAACCCAGAGAAAACTACAGTAGGGTACCTACCTGTCATCCAGGATCCTGCATCTTAACTCGATACACTGAACACAGTCGTCAAGCGAGTGCTCCATGTCTCCAAATCAATGGAACAACAGCATGTCATTCTGACAGTGGATGAGGCACTTTTTTTTCCGAAGTTGCTAGAACTGAAGTGGTCAGTAGAAGAATACAAGGACGTGCTTATACCTTGCCTTGGAGGCCTTCACATTGCCATGAACTTCCTGGGTGTGATAGGACAACACATGGTTGATTCTGGCCTGAGGCAGCTATGGGTCAAGTGTGATCTTCTGGGAGCAAATGCTGCTCAGCATGTCATGGCAGGAAAGGGGTATGCACGTGCTATGAGGACCCACAAGCTTACCCTGCAGGCTCTTTGGCAACTACTACTCCCACAGCTTTACACATATCTGGATGAGGTTGATGTTACACTGAGAGTTGCACTCGCAGATCTCTGCCAGTCCATAGATGCTGATCACATCGCACAAATGGTCAACAAACTGACCAAAGACCGATTCCAGCAGCCCATGAAAGAGTTTTCTGCATCACTTGCAGTTGATGACCCGAATGCTGCATTCTGGTGGGACTATATGACTATGGTCAGCATCCTACTCTGTTTCACAAGAGCGCAACGTGATGGACTGTGGGATCTCCACCTGTATGCTTTCAAATGTATGCTGCCTTTCTTCTTCAGGTACGATCATATCAACTACGCCAGATGGGGTACTGTGTACCTGGGTGAGATGTCTGCTCTCCCAAAGGAAATCCTCCTTGAGTTTCAGAAAGGCAACTTTGTGGTAAAATGCCGTGATCGACACTTAAATCAGGTTTCAGCGGATCAAAGTACAGAGTGGCAAAACGCTACAGGAAAAAAGAGTGGAGGCCTAGTAGGTATCACCAGGATACCAACATCCCTCAGTAGATGGACACTGTCGTATAATCTGAGAACAGTCATAGCTTCTCAGACAACAGCGATGCTGAGACTGACAACAGATGATGAAGACGATGAGTACACACACACAGAGTGCACAAAGAGTAGAATGGAAAGAGATGATGTGGATGAAAGCAGAATATGTCAATCATTAAAAGAGCACGGTGTATTTCAAGATGGTGGGGACACACTCAAGAACATAATCAACAAGGACGTGGTCACACCCCAGATTCAACAATCTCTGCTTGGTGCAGAACACCTTGGACAGGCACAAATGAAAGTGTTTGTGGACAAACATCTGTATGAACCTCCAGATAGTGACCAGCACTTGGATCTGAAGTCACCCATTTGAAAGAACAAAGCCAAAACGTTTTCCTCTTTGTATGAAGTCGTGCAACTTTCAAAGAACAAGCAAAACATCATCAAAGTGGACAGGCAGATTCTACAAAGGCTCATCACAGCTTACCGAGCAGTTCGCAAGGTAGACCTGGAAAATATTCTCCAGCATGAACTCATGCCCATCCCGCCATCTCTGGCTGCAACTAACGGCATTCCACCATCAAATCTGTTTTAGCAAATATACTGACAAAACATATCCAAACCCCTGCAGATGTGCCTCTTCAGGAACCCAGCTGCTTCATTATTGATGGCCAAGCACTTATAATGGGACTTGGGAAGCCGCCTGACATCACAACATCCGGCCACTATGCCAACAGGTTTGCTGACACAGTGTTGAAGATGGCGGATAAGTACCAGAGGGTTGATGTAGGTACCATGACGAATCCATCAAAACAGGCACAAGAAAGAAGCGTAAACAGCGCCACCGACCAGTACGCAGAGAGATCGTGAATTACTCTGTTCCACTTCCAGCAGACTGGTCGAGCTTCATGGCACTGGAAGAGAACAAAGCAGATCTCGCTCAACTACTCTCAAACCATCTGATAGAACACAGCCCAGAATATGAGCCAGTGTTTGTAGTATCAGGTGGGTTTGCTGAAGTGACCACTGTCAAGTCATCAGATCCAGAACTTGAAATCTCCTCTCTGAGTGCTGACCATGAGGAGGCTGATACACGACTGATTTTGCACTGCATTCAGGCTCCTATGGACACAATAGTGGTGTCAGTGCGTGACACAGACGTGCTTCTTTTACTTCTAGCACATCATGACAGAATTGGATGTACCTCTACAGGAAAGCTGGGACATCAAAGGATCCAAAGTATTTTCCAGTACATGACATTCGCAAGTTTCTCTCTGATGATCAATTGGACACACGGTTTCCATGCCATCACTGGCTGTGATAGTGTGTCTCAGTTCAGCGGTCATGGAAATAAAACAGCCTGGCAGGTGTTTGAGCAACATCACACAGATCTTACTGGCCTTGGGAAGGGCCATCTCACAGAAGATATTCAGCAGAGAAATTCATCTGTAAGATGTATGGTGTGCCCGAGGTTGATACATGCAACAAAGCAAGTGTGAAGTTGTTTTGCAAAGGTCATCCACAAGAGACTCTGCCTCCAACCTCAGATGCAGTTAAGTTACATATCATGCGTTCACACTATCAAGTGACAATCTGGAACCAAGCTCATCTGCCACATCCTGATCTTCCTCCAGTGGATGAAATGGGATAGATGCACAAGGAAGGTCAATTAGTGCCACAGCTAATGTCTCTGCCACCTATGCCTAAAGCCTGCAGGGAGTTCACTTCATGTGGGTGTACCAAGGGATGCCTCAGCCAACGCTGCAGCTGCAGGTATGTGTATAGGGAATTGGCTAATGTTGATAATTGTGTACAAGAATTTACAAATATGATAGACTGGTAGAGTATTCCAATGTACCTGTACTTGTACTGGTTGTAATCTATCTATTCTAATCTTCTATTATTCAGAAAGAGTCGCATGGAATGTATAGACACATGCAACTGCAGAAAACTTGACAACACTTGCCAGAACATTGAAGAGGACTGTGAATAAGCTGTCACTGTAACTTCTACTGGCATATAGTTCAATAAATATCACCATGACCCATGGATCTTCCTGCTTTTGGATCTTATTTGGTTGACAACTTCTTTATCACTAATGACCACCTTTTTCTCTATACTTGTGTGATTTTCAAGCTGATTATTGACACTTCATCGTAATCAGGACAGGATGTCAAATTCCACATGTGTGAAAACCTATGAACATTTAATTAAAGGTTGTAACTTTTTGTAACTTTATTTGTTTGTACTTTTGACCTGAAAACAAAATACGAAGTAAATGTAGCCTGGTAATATCAACAATAATAGTAATAATAATAATATTAATAATAATAACTTAATTATTAATTAGTTAATAATAGTTCATAGTTAAAAACAAAAATGTTTGCAATATCTAAGCAGTTTCTTCACATGACATCTCAAATCTGAATATGGCATTGAAATTACCATGTAGGAAAACTTACAAAAGCACATTTATTTCATGTTTGTACCTTGTTTAGTCAAAAAGATACACAGAAAAATAGATTTCAGCCTGGCGGAGGCGGCCATTTTGAATTCCGTAATTTTTAGGTATTTTGGGACACTTTTGAGCTTCATATACAGCAGATTTGGATTCAGCACACCTGAATACCCCTAGAAATGTTGTACAATATAAATAATCACAAAATGCCTTCGGGGTTCTGATTTTGTGAAAATTGACCCTGTCTAATAATAAAAAATATTAAAAAATAATAAAATCAAGAGCAAGATCACGTAAACTGTTAATACCGGCTATTGTAATATCAGCATCACATAAGATTACTCACGTTCATTTATGCACTCAGTTGCATAATGTTTTAATTATGTACCTTTATGAAAATTAAACATACGGTAGGTTTAGCCTACTTCTACACACACACACACACACACACACACACACACAAAAAGAAAAATAGTTAAACTAAAGGAACCACACATTAACATGGTTTTGCTATACTAGCCGTTTAGTATTTATTGTGTAATACTAATGGCAATCATTCTGAATGAATGCAATGCACGCATACAGAGTACGTGATCTCTGTGACGCCCAGATGCACAAATCAGACCCTCCCACCTCTGTAATAAACACGGAGATGTTAGTCCCATCAGAATTGGTACATGAAAATCGCAGACGTCAGGTGGACAGTCTAGATAAGAATCGAAACTCAAACGTAGTTTAGAAAACTAGTCCTGATCAAATAGGGCTTAAGGCTGTGGCTGATTCTGCTCGTTAACAGCAGCTGTTAATCAGTGTCTGAATTCACTCATTAGTTTTATTCTCTCTGTCAGGTGGACTATATTAGTAAACTCATGCAGGGAATAGTGAATGAGGGTGTAGGGTGTGATTTGAAACACAGCCTCTGAGTGTCGACTTTGAACGTCGTCAATTTACGATATATAGCAGCAGGCTACCTTTTCTAATTTTTTTTTTTTTTTTTTACAACGATATTTAACAGTGTAGCAATGTACTGCAAATAAATCTAAAAGTGAAAGGTGGTTGGGAAATTAAACACTCACAGGGCTTTTCTGCAGTTGATAACAGCTGGTATCAGTCTTCTTCTCCCCTCATCTGATGTGTTGTATTTCTTGAGGTCCAGCTCATCCAATGGCTCCTCTGACATCTGAAGCATGTAGGAGATTGTTGAGCAGTGAGCAGGAGAAAGTTTCTTCTCTGAGTGTTTGTCTGATTTCACAAACTCCTGAATCTCTCTGGACAGAGTCTGATCTTTCACTTCCAGCAGAGAGAGGAACAGATTGATGGATCTTTCAGTGGAAAGTTCATGTCCCTCTTTGATCTTCTCTTTAATGTACTGTGTGGTTCTCCTGATGTTCTCTGAGCTGTTCTCTGTGTGTGTCAGTAGATCCTGTAAGAGTCTCTGATTGGACTCCAGTGAGATGCCCAGCAGGAACCGCAGGAACAGATCCAGATGTCCATTCTCACTTTCAAGGGCTTTATCTACTGCTCTTTTATGCAAATCATGCAGTGAATCTAAACATGCTTCTGTATTGCTGCTTATGTGAAAGTAAAACACATAGAAAGCAGCGAGAAACTCCTGAACGCTCAGATGAATGAAGCTGTAGACCTTTCTCTGATAAATCACAGATTCCTCCTTAAAGATCTCAGTGCAAATACCAAAATACACTGAAGCAACATTGATGTCTATGCCGCTCTCAATCAGGTCCTCCTCATAGAACATCACATTGCCCTTCATCAGCTGTTTGAAAGCCACTTTAGCAAGTTTCACAATCACTTCTCTGTTGGACTGCAGTTGTTTCTCTGGATCTCTCTCTTCATACTTCTGCTTCCTCATGTTGATCTGAATCAGCAGGAAGTGGATGTACATTTCAGTCAGAGTTTGAGGGATTTGTGCTCTCAGATCTTCTTCCAGGAGCTTCTGAAGCACAGTGGATGAGATCCAGCAGAAGACGGGGATGTGGCACATGATGTGGAGGCTTCTTGCTCTTCTGATGTGTGAGATGATTCTGCTGGCTTGATGCTGGTCACTGATTCTCTTCCTAAAATATTCCTCCTTCTGAGGCTCAGTGAATCCCTGAATTTCTGTCAGACGGTGGATGTATTTGGAGGGGATCTGATTGGCTGCTGCTGGTCTGGAGGTGATCCAGATGAGAGCAGAGGGAAGCAGTGCTCCTCTGATGAGGTTGGATATCAACACAGCCACTGATGAAGTCTCAGTCACATGACAAACTTTCTGAGCGTCTGAAAACATCAGTGTGATTCTGCTTTCATCCAGACCATCAAAGATGAACACAACTTTGCACTGCTCATAAATCTGTGAGTCCAGATCATGAAGTTCAGGATGAAAGTCCAGCAGAAGTCTGTGAAGACTGTACTGATGATCTCGGATCAAGTTCAGCTCTCGAAATGGAAGCACAAACATGAAATCTACATCCTGATTGGCTTTTCCCTCGGCCCAGTCCAGAATGAACTTCTGCACAGAGACGGTTTTTCCGATTCCAGCGATGCCTTTAGTAAGAACAGTCTTGATCTGCTCTTTCTCCTCAGATCCTGCTTCAGCGGAGGCTTTAAAGATGTCATTGCAGTCGATTGGAGCGTCTTGTGAGTGTTGTGTTCTTGCTGTTTTCTCCATCTGTAAAACCTCATGTTCTTCATTCACTCCTTCTCTTTCTCCTTCTATGATGTAGAGCTGTGTGTAGATCCTGTTCAGGAGGCTTTCATTCTCTTGGAGTTTGGTTCCCTCAAATATTCTCTCATACTTGCTCTTCATTCTGGTTTTGTGCTGGTCTTTGACTCTTTGCAGATCTACAGTCTCCAGTGTGTGTTTCTGCCAGACGACTTCAGCTTTGTCCTGCCTGATGTGGGTCTGATAGTGGGATGAAGTGGATGGCACAAATATGCTCAGCTCATCTACCTTCTTACTGCTAAAATTAAAAAGAAAATAAAAGTAAAATTACAATGCCAGTAGAAGACCATCAGAAATAAATGTGTTCCTATGTTTATGTTTTTGTACGCACTTATTTGTTTGCATTTGTTGCATACTCTGTTTGTGCAGAACATTTACATTTGTTTGAACTTATTAAATAATTATTCTTCTGAGATGCACTAAATAAAATATGCAACTATGTGTTTATACTAACAGAGGGTGAGAGGTCACAATTGCATCACTGAGTCTAGGGGGTTGCTCCATGGACCTGCTACTCTTCAGAGACACCCCGCTGGATTCTGGAGATTCTGATCTCTGTCGCTTCCTTCTGGTGGGCCTGACAGAAGACAAACAAAATAGCATTTTAGACAATTTAAAAGAGACGATAGTCTATTAATAGGCTTCTGTGAAGAGTTCATGAAACAGATGAGTCTTTAAATGTTATTTTACAAGGGTAGGCCAAAAACCTTGTTTATATGTCCACCAAATGAGGAACAAGGTTAATTTGACGGTTAAGGAAAATATTTATGGTCTCTCTATAAATGTCATTAAGTTCTACTCACTTACTGACTGAAGGCTTCCGGGTTGCACTGCAAGTTACTTTGGATAAAAGCATTTACTAAATGAAAAATGGCTAGTGTCTTACCTCGGCTCAGAAGTCATTTTTTGCATTAATTAATGCAGGTGTTTGCTCCAAGGATCTGTTATTCCTCACAGATACACTACAAGGTTCTGGAGAGTTTGATCTCTGTTTCTTACACTTGGGGATACTAACAAAAACCAGACAAACAAAAAATTATTTTAGACCAGCCTTAGCATGCTCTATTAAAATCCAGAGGCTACTGCCATAAAAGGTTCAGAGGAATAAAGTGAATTTTATACACACTTTTTACTGTAGTGTCACTGCAGGAAATTATCTTTCCCATAATAACAATCTGTCCATAGAGCACACACACAGTATTACTGCTAAGGTTTAGAACAATACAAAGCAAATTCGATACAGTGAGGCTCATTGAATCCAGAAAAGCAGAACCAAGTTGCTAGTTTCTTCTTCTCTGTGATATGAAATATTCCATACATAAAATAAATAAATAAATAAAATGGCTCTTCCAGACGTTGATATATTTGTCACTTATATGAAATTAAATTAAACATCTAAACAATCAAATAATCATAAGAAAACACACAAAAATCTAAATGGTAAATTGATGTGACACTGACAGATTGGTAAAATGTCAATTTTGGACTCTGGTAAGCAGCAGCTGTACAGTCATTACTCAGACACAAGAGACGAGATGCTTCATTAGCATTCAAGATTAACACACTGACATTTACAGGTCTTTTATCTTTACAGAAGAATCATTTCTGCAGAAATGTGTAAACTGACAGCTAATTGACCATTGCTTGTTCATTTTTACACACACTTTGTCTTCTAACACCACCACCACACATTCGTACATTACTCCCTCTTGCTCTTCTGCCCCTTTGCAACCCTATTGGCAAGCCATTTGCAAACTTAGCAGACATTACAACAATTCTGTGTCAAATATTTATGAAATAAACATGCATGTCACACATTTTCATTTTTCATTTCATTTTTAAGCTGTATAAAGCTCAGCACTTCAAAGAAAATAAATTAAAATAAATAAAATAAAAAAGGCCTTCTAGGCTTTCATACATTTGTCACTTATACACAAGCAAATAAAACAGCTAAATAATTTAATTGTCATAAGAACAGAAACAAGTGTATATCCATTTTACATGACCCACACAATATGTGTGATCTGACATATTTAAACAGCTATTTTTCATTTTGTTCTCATGCCAAACAAAATATTTCATGTATGAAACAAGTTTGATGAGAAGTGTCATTTCTGATAAGGTCTTTACAAAGTCAGATGTTGAGGTCCAGTACGTCTTCATGTAAAAGTTAAAGTACAACATCACAAATGTTCATGTCTTTTAAACATAACTGACAGTGTTTACATGTACATTTTTGTATAAATATTTAAATTAATTTAAAAAACTGGATTACATATTAAATGTTATTATATAGATCTGACAATTAGTCATTCATCACACAATAAAAGCATGAAAAATACAAATGTGCAGATTAATGATCATGTTTCATGTTTCATTTTGAAGTTTTCATGTTTTCAGATGAAGTTTCAAGAGACTTTTATTCTATTCAAGCCACGCTGTCATATGTTCATTTAAAACTGCAAATGATCAAATATTATATCAATTTACATGAAAACACTGATGATATGATGCATTAGATGCTCGATGATATTAAATTAGTGTTGATTATGTATCTCACGTAAACACACAGCACATGCTAATAATAAACATCAAAACCAGAAGAAAACTGTCTCTCTTACCGATAATGTAATGAATAATTTCATTATCCAAAGATCAAACTGTGAGTTTGAGAGGAAACAGGAACAAACTGCTAAAACAGGCTCAATAGACTTCAGTCAAACCTTACGTATTTCACTTTTAGAAAAATAAGGAAACGCGGGTCATGACGTCACATGACACGTGGGATGGGCGGAGTGTAATATGAAGATTATTTCTGTTTGTATTTCAGTGGAAATGCAGTAAAATCAGTTCTCACAGTAGATTAAAGAAACTGAGCATCAACAGAGAACTATACATAATAACATACAGCAAAAACAGTGCAGATAAAAAGATTGTACACTCAAAAAAATGTTTTTCGTTTTTCAATTACATAAATTTCCATCCATTAAGATTATATAGTTTTCACATAAAATGAATCAATAAATTGAATGTGATTAATATGCGTCAGTCATACGTGAATGACACAGGTAAGTTTAATGCAATAGTTCACCGCAGAGTCCCCACACTGCTCAGTGTTCATGTGTTTCACAATACAGAGTGTTAAAGTAGCATTGAAGCAGCGCTGGAGTCAAGAAGATAATTATGTGGTGATTGAGCATTAATGATGAACAGCTTCTGTTACAAGCAGAATCACTGAAGAAACAGCCACAGCTTTAGATGATATCAACTGAAAATTTAAACAACTCAACAAACAGCTTCACTCCTTATTAAGCAGACTGACTAGATTTGGATCTTACAGAGATTTAGATGATGATGTTTTATTGTTTCGTTTGAAGTTACCATTGTGGAGATCAGTATTTATTTTAGTTGGACTCCTGACCCTTGACTTTTGAACTGTAAGTTTTGATATACTACACTGGCTTGATTTTTTGCTAGAGTCATTTGGAGGCAAGTTGTATGAATGTGTACACATTTTTATATTTGATTCTCTCTTTGTAAGATTGAAAGATAATTTGAGTGCCAGAACATATATTGACAGTTTGGGTTTAAAATATTTTGAGCTTCAGTGTCAGTAACTAGGGATGGGCAAATTGATCTTGAAGTACTGTTATATTGATATGCGAGTATCGAAAGTATCATTACTCAGACAAAAAATATCAATACTATGGTGTTTTTATTTACCACTGATTTTGTTTATTATACTGTTCATGTCCAGAAAGGTAAGAAAAACATCATCAAAGTAGTCCATGTGACATCAGAGGGTCAATTAGAATTTTTTTTGAAGCATCGAAAATACATTTTGGTCCAAAAATAGTAAAAACTATGACTTTATTCAGCATCGTCTTCTCTTCCGTGTCTGTTGTGTGAGAGAGTTCAAAACACAACAGTGTAGTGATATCCGTTTCGCGAACAAATCTCCAATACGCATTAATCCACAACTTTTTTAATGTGGCTGACACTCCCTCTGAGTTCAAACAAACCAATATCCCGGAGTAATTCATGTACTCAAACAATACACTGACTGAACTGCTGTGAAGGGAGAATAGAAGATGAACCCTGAGCCGAGCCAGATAACGAACAAAAGACTGACTCGTCCTCGGGTCAAGAAACGTTTCTGTCAGATGTGTCTGATTCAAGAACCGAGGAGCTGATGATACTGCACATGTGTGATTCAGCGTGAAGCACACCGATGTAGCCATACTGGGTTGTACATTACAATTAACTCAAATGATCTATAGGGAATTTTAATAATTAATCAGGAATATGATTGATATATATATATACACACAGTGCCCTCCACAATTACTGGCACCCCTGTTTAAGATGTGGTCGTGGACTTCTAAGAATTCTACTTTTTTTTTTTTTTTTAACAACATAGAACCCAAATGCAAAAAAAGAGAGAAAAATCCAACCTTTTATTTAAGTACATTACTTTGGTGGTAAAACAAAAATCACACATTTAAGAAAAAAAAAAAAAAAACTTGAAATCATGTGTCACACAATTATGGCACCCCTGATGTTAATACTTTGTACAACCCCATTTTGCCAACAAGACAACCCTTAATCTCCTCCTATAACAATTCACAAGATTGGAGAAAACAGAGAGAGGGATCTTTGACCATTCTTCTTTGTAGATCATAGAGTATCCTGGGTCCTCTCTTATGCACTCTCCTCTTTAGCTCGCCCCACAGGTTTTCGATTGGGTTGAGGTCTGGGGACTGAGATGGCCATGGGAGGACCTTGAGATTGTGACTCCTGAACCATTTTTGTGTAGATTTTGCCACATGTTTTGGATCATTATCCTGCTGAAAGACCCAATGATGACCCATCTTCACTTTTCTGGCAGAGGCCATCAGGTTTTTATTTAAAATGTCCTGGTAGTTCAAAGCGTCCATAATGCCATTCACCCTAACAAGGTTCCCAGGGCCTTTGGAAGAGAAAAAGCCCCGCAGCATCACAGATCCTCCACCATACTTCAGGGTGGGCATGAGGTACTTTTCGGCATACTTTTGTTTTTCGCCAGACCCACTTAGAGTGTTTGTTGCCAAAAAGCTCAATCTTAGTCTCATCTGACCAAAACACACGATCCCAGTTGAAGTCCCAGTGCCGCTTAGCAAACTCCAGACGTTTACGTTCATGAGTGTTCGTGAGAAAGGCCTTATCCTTGCATGCCTCCCAAACAGCTTGTTGGCATGTAGAGAGCATCTGGTGGTTGTTTTGGAGACTTTGTGACCCCAAGATGCCACTCTTTGATGCAATTCTGTGACAGTGAGCTTAGGATTTTTTTTACTTCTCTTACCCATCCTCCTCACTGTGCGTTGTGGCAAGATAAACGTGGGACCTCTGCCAGCCTTGTTTGTCACTGTTCCAGTTGTTTTAAACTTCTTAATGATTCCTCTGACTGTAGATACGGGCAAGTTAAGGTGAGTGGATATTTTCTTGTAGCCATTGCCTGAATTATGAAGGTCATCACACATCTGCCTTACTTGAATGCTGTGTTCTCTTGTCTTTGCCATATCATCATATGACAGTTACATTAAAATTACTGAAGATGAAAAATAGGTCAATTGTATATATCAATAACTCATTACAAGGTACTGTAATTTACTCATTAATATCAATTTTCCATTCTTCATATGAATTATAGTGATATTTCTTACTTCGAATTACCGCAAATCAAACAGTGGTTTGTCAGTGTCAATAAAGTTTTCACTTCTTATAATTCAAGGAGAAATAGTTTCTGGCCATGAAAACATTCTCCTATCATTATGAAATTTCGGTTACTGAAAAGTAACGAACTTGTAGCTAAGATCAAACATTTCATCGACTCGTGATGTGAGCATTTTAGACGGAAGCAATCATTAATATATATTGGGTTTTAATAATTGAACTAATAATACATCAAACTACGATTTACACAGAGTAAATATGCGTACAACAATACAGACAGTAAACTTTGTACAAGACATAACGGAATCCAAATGAGGGAGAGAGAGAGGTGAGAGAATAGGCGCGATCACAGAATAATCGCTCAGCAGATATAAAATTAAGGTTTTAATCACTGATAAGCAGAAAGTGAATAAATGACAAGATTTCCCGTTATGGGTGAACTTTACATAGTTCACATCTCAAGAACAACATTTCTGAGACATCTTAACTTTTGCCTCATCTCATATAACATGAAAAATTTATGCTACAGAAAACATAATTTCCTTAAAGCATTTCACTATTCCCATATTTATGACTTTTCACAGATTGTTTTACAGATTGACAAAAATATAACCTCAGACAGCTTTGCAGACTACATCAGGAGTAAGATTAAAGATGACATCAAATAACAGAGATACGATGACCAGCATGAGATTTATGCAGCTGATGACCATGGCACATCTCACCTGTCTGACATCGCAGAAGATGGGAGTGCAGTGGCTGGCACCAGTAGTATCAATGACTAGTAAGAAAAATATCAAAAGGACAAAGGGATGTGTTTCTTAATCATAGGATGGTTTCTTAAGCAGTGGGCTTACCCGAGCCTGCTTGAATGCTGAGGGAAATGTACCAGAGTGAGGTCCAGTTGGTTGCCTGATTAGTGAGTCGCTGTAGTAGACAATCGCTTGAGATCAAATGAGGCGAGCAGTGTTGAAGTCAGCAGTTTGATAGGAGCACATCCAACACCTCCGAGAAGTTTCCCAATTGAACTGGATGACATTAATATTGGTGCACACTGGTTAAAAAGGCTAACAAATCAACCAAATCATGTTCACTCGAAGCCTAGTGTGTTTTGTAGAAGTTTCTGTGATGGGTAAGTTTAGGGGTAGGGTTAGAGGGCATAGAAAATATAATTAACCTGATAAAAAAAAAAAAAAAAAAAAATCAATAGACATCTATGCAATGTCCTCACTAATATAATGAAACAAATGCATGTGTGTTTGTATCTTACCTTGCAGTGGTGTAGTGTGTCCTAAATAAAGTATAAACTGTTCTTCATGCGTATCCATTGTCTCTCACTCCCGGCTCACAGCAGTCTGATAAATCAGACAGATTAGGAGCAGACACCAGCTGTGTCCCACAAAGAGAAGACTGTCATGGACAAACAGACTTACAGAGACCCCCGTCCAGTAGCAGAGATACCAACAACATCCATTTATACATGAGAGAGCAGCCAATAAAGAGGAAGAATGAAAAAAGACTGAGAGATGAGGAGAAATCGGAATGATACATGAAAGAGGAGAGCAGACCGTGTGAGAGACATCTGTCTGAACACATGCTGTAATCACACACTAAATCACTGTTGTCTGAATGTACGATCAGCTAAATAAATATTCTAATCTGCATCTCAGTCTTAACTCTGAAATATAATGATATAGCATGACAGAGAGTGACCATGTATAAAGATTTATTGAAGAAAACCAGTATCCCAGTATTAAACTGTGCAGCTTTCATAATAAAGAGACATTTACACCTGATCTGATGCTTAAAAGTAACTTTCACTTCCAACCTCATCAAATAAGCTTGATTCAATAATTATTAATTTGGATATTTAATTTAGATGTTACTATGCACATTTTAGATTATAGCTTTAGCTAACATAATTCATTACATAAAACTCATGGCAAATAAAACTAATTCAGAAATGCATAGTATCAGTGTTGCACATAACTCATTTAACAATTATTTTAACTATGATACTGAACAAAGAGAAAACGCTGATCTACAATCCAGCAGGATGAAACTGAGTCTGTGGATCCTCTGATACAGTGACATCTACAAGAGCTTGAAAAAGATCACACCAAATGAATAGCCCAGAGTGTTTCTACAGAACAGCTTTGATCAAAAGTGAAGAGCCAACACAGCAAATAAAAACTTTATGACTCAAAGGTAAAAACACTCCTATACAGGTTTGACCAAATGTTAAGTTAATTCTACTCAATTTAACAATATGATTTCCATATCAGTTACATTGACAATGTGACAGAAAGTCCAACCAATCACATCTTTTATTTGCACTTGTGGAAGTAATTCCACATTAAAGGGAAGTTATTGCTCATTAAAGTAAAACCTTGTTGATACACTGAATGACACTGAAACCCAGAATATCTTGCAACTTCAAATTCACAGCACTCTGCATTTAATTAGCTATTTGATTATTAATATCCATGTAAACTGTATGCCAAATTTGATTAATTCATTTTCGTGCAATGGTGACTTTCTGAAAAGTGGGATTCTTTGGTAATTATGACTATATATTACAATAAAAATCTAAGTATTGGAAATGCAACTACTCATAACTGCAACTTTGTATCTCACACTGTAAACTTATACAAGCTGACTTCATCTTACAATTGCAAATCTATTTCTCGTACTTCTGACTATTAAATTACACAATATCAAGAAAGTTGCAATTGTAAGATATAAAATAGCAATAACTTTTTATTTTCTTTCCTGTGTGTCTGTGGTTCTTAACAATAGGTTGTTAGATCTGACACAGAGACACAGAAGATTCAGGATAAACCCCAAATCCAGCATAGAGGGGTTCAGTGAAAGTGGTGTTGAATGTGTATATGTGTGTGAGTGTGTGTGTGTCAGAGACACTGTAGAAGGACAGAGAGCCGGCCAACACATCTACATACACTCCTACTCTATTAGAGCGGGCTGAAGGGCCAATTACATCAGTGCTGTTGTTATTGTACCAGACAGTATAATTAATATCAGAACAATACATACTCCAGGATTTTTCATTGAGTCCAAACCAACATTCAATCCCACCTTTCCTGCTGATTTCTTTATATGTCACTGCTACATGACCAGAGCCGCTCCATTCAACCTCCCAGTAACAGCGTCCAGTCAGACTCTCTTTACACATGACCTGCTCCTGTTGTGCAAATCTGTCTGGATGATCAGGATACTGCTGATGATCTTTCACACATGTTGTTTTTTTGTTGTCTTCAGACAGGACGAGTTGAGTGTGTGCTGTGTTTGGATCCAGTGTGAGATTACAGGCATCTGAACAGAAGAAGAGTGACAAAAATCATCTATGGCATCGTTAAATATACACTGGAGTGTCATGTTTTTGTTTAGTTTTTTTGAGAGAGAGAGAGAGAGAGAGAGAGAGAGAGAGAGAGAGAGAGAGAGAGAGAGAGAGAGAGAGAACCTACATTTTCTCAGTCCTGGTTTGATTCTGAAATGTCCTCCAAAGTCCAAACTAACAGAGACAAAAAAAAGACATACAAACAAAAAAGAATTTATATGAAGGCAGATTGTTAAGACTACTTGTTGAATTAGATTTGTAGCTTTTCTGTTATCATTTCTCTCCATTGTGTCGTTCCAACCCCTCCAGATTGTTGGATTCATCTTCCAAACAAAAATAAAGATTGTGTCTATTGTTTCAAGGTCCAAAAAGGACATAAAGGAATTATAAAAGTAATTCATACGATTTAAGTGGTTTAATCCAAGCCTCATGAAAAGACACAATCACTTTACATGATGAATACACATAATGTTTTTATTCAAATTTTATTTTATGAACATTTGATCAAAACACACATAATGTGAGTAGTGTGCATGAAATATAGTTAGCACATAGTCTACCTGTGTGTGCTTTTTGATTTCATTAATTTCATTTAAGTTTGTTATCCTGTATATTTAAGATCCTGTGTTTACTGTGTTGGTCTGTCAGTAGTTAGATGTACAGTCATGCCCACAAATATTGGCACCCTTGGCAAATATGTTCAAAAAAGGCTGTGAAAATTAATCTGCATTGTTAATCCTTTTGATTTTTTATTAAAAAAATTCACAAGAATGTATCCTTTCATTGGATAATAAGGATTTAAATGGAGGGAAAATATCATTATGAAATTAATGTTTTCTCAAATACTCGTTGGACACAATTATTGGCACCCCTAGAAATTCTTATGAGTAAATTATCTCTGAAGTATATTCCCATTCATATTCACAATTTTGAGCACTCCAGCATGATTATAAACATGAAACTATCCAGCCATTGCTTCCTGTTTCCCAGAAATATAAAGTGGAGGGAAAACAAAGCCCAAATGCCCTTAATCACAATCAGAAAAAAACAAAGAATATATTTCTGATGTGCAGCAAAAGATGATTGAGCTTCACAAATTGGTGAAGTGGCTTTAAGAAAAGAGCTAGAGCAGTGACAATTCCCATTTCCACCATCAGGGCAATAATTAAGAATTTCCAATCAACAGAAAATGTTACAAAACTGCCTGGAAGAGGACGCGTGTCTATATCGTCCTAATGCATGTTGAGGAGGTCAGTTTGAGTGGCTAAAGACTCTCCAAGGATCACAGCTGGAGAATTGCAGAAAATAGTTGAGTTTCTGGTTCAGAAAACCTTTAAAAAATTGTCAAACAGAACCTACATCACCACATGTTGTTTGGGAGGGTTTCAAGAAAAAATCTCCTAGCTCATCCAAAGACAAACTAAAGCATATTCAGTTATCAGACACGACTGGAACTTCAAATGGGACTGGCTTCTATGATCAGATGAAACTAAAAATTAGCTTTTTAGCAGTAAACACTCAAGATGGGTTTGGTGAAAACAGGGATAAAAAGTACCCCATGTGTACAATGAAATATACAGCTGTATTTTTGATGTTGTGGACCTATATTTCTGCTGGAGGTCCTGGACATCTTGTTTAGACACATGGCATCATGGATTCTATTAAATACCAACAGATAAAAAATCAAAAAGTGACTGACTCTGTTAGAAATCTTATAATGGGCCATGTTTGGATCATTCAACCGTACAATAATCCAAACACAAACCTCAAAAACAACACAGAAGTGGGTAACTGAGCTCCAAACCAAGCTTCTGCTATAGCCATCCAGTCCTCTGACCTGAACCCTGTAAAACCCTACAAGTAACTTAACTCAAACCTGACAAATTAGGTTTACTCAAACCGTTTGAGGAAACTGATTGCCTTAAACCATTAAAGTACTTTGAACTTAATTCAGCTGAGTTCACTGAAAGAAGATATACATTGCAATTAAATAATTAAGTGATTAATTGAGTGAAAACTGAGCATTAGTGATGAACACCTGCTGTTAACAAACATAATTACTGAAGAAAAGAGAGAAAGGAACAACAGCTGACTTCAGACACAGCCTCACTCAAACCTGACAAGTTATGTTAACTCAAACCGTTTGAGGAAACCGATTGCCTTAAACCATTTAAGTTGAAAAAACTAACAGTTATGAGTACTCTTTACTTAATTCAGTTGAGTTCATTGAAAGAAGATATACATTGCAATTAAGTGATTAAGTGATTAACTAAGTGCTGATTGAGAATTAGTGATGAACAGCTGCTGCTAAAAAACAGAATCACTGAAGAAAAGAGAAACACAAGAACTACTACAACTGACTTCAGACACAGCCTTAGATGAAATCAACTGAAATAAAATACATGAAATCTCTCAAGATCTGATTAAACAACCCCACAAACAGCATCACCAGCTCCACTTATTAATAACCAGACTGACTTTATTTCTGTCAGACGTCTACAGAAGATCTTATTGAGAATGAACTAAGGTTTAGATGTTGATTTATTGTTTCATTTGAAGTAACCATGTTAGAGATCAGTGTTTGCTTTAGTTGGGCTCTTGACCCTTGATTTCTCACTTAGTCTTTTCTCTGGCTGTTATAACCGTGTGTTTCTAAAACATATTTGTTGTAACTCAATAGCCCAGAAGAAATATCATCAGGTGTTACTCTGTACCTAGGTGTAGGTTTTTATACTTTATATCGGTGATGAGTATCATCAATTATTGATCTGTATGGAGTCTAATCTCTGATTAAGTAGGTGTTGTGTAATAGGGCTTGGGCGTCGTGACGTCATTACTTGGCGTGGCCGCCACGTTGAATGCTTCCTTTACTGCTACTCGGACTACTGCGTAGTGTTCAGACATACTCCCTCTCATCCGTGTGTCTTAATTTGATTAATTAAAAATCTATTTTAACCGTTTTCAACCGTTGCTGTATTGTGGGGTGTAATAGCGCAACACATAATAGCCATGGGGAAAATAAAATGAGAATGGATTAACTTTACACCGCTTTCCTGCTTGGAGGCGCGACTACGGAGACCATAACACTTGAATATTAATTTATATAGCTTAAGTCAACATTGAAAATAAAGGAAATTTCTCGAGTTACTCATCCAAAATACGGGAAATTTCAACATTCATCTTTTTGTTGCTATCCCTCTGCTGACAGCAAAAATTTGTACTATAAAACTGCTGCATTAACTAACGTTAAGCGATTTGTGAAGCTAGGTCTAACGTGACTTTAGTTACAGATTGGCGTGAAATCGTGCTCTCACAACAACCACGCTATCTTAAAAAGCCCAACATCACGCTAAGGTTGCATTCAAGTAATCAAAACGATGCTTTGAAAACATCTGTTTCGCTGGAAGGACAAGGAGTAGCAATAGGACAACAACACAGAGACTTGACAGGTCTGATGGAGGGGCTAACGGGATATTTTAGAGGAAAATACTAAAACGGGAAGAAAGCGGGAAAACAGCTCAAATACGTGAGAACCCCGGAAAAACGGGAGTGTGGACAGCTACTAACTACACTTTTGAAACACATTGTTAAAAGTCCATGTGTGAATGGTTGTTAGCACTAACGGTTACTAAACTAGCAGCTAGGTAACGTTAGAGCGCAGCTTACCGGATTACTGTATACTGTTTTGCCGCTGTTCCGTTTCTATGATTTGCAGCTCCTGAACCCATCCATTTGTGAACTGTACATGAGACTTGACTTGTAGCTTCGGAACTATTCTGAAGTGTAGGCGCTCACAAAACAAACAAGGTAGCCGAAGATATCTGTAATGCAAACGTGCGGCAAAAAGTCTCCGTCGGTACTCCACTATTTGTTGGGAATTTCATATGCATCCAAACCGTTAATAGTGCCGATTTTGTCCACATACCGGTCCCTGGCATCCGTATTTAGCGTATCCCTATAAATCCCACAACCTTTTCGCGATTTTGACATCTTTTTTTTCTTTCTACCAACTCTGATCTTCTCATTCAACTGGCTGTATGTTTACATTCGCGAAGCTGACAACATGGCCGCCACGTCCCAGAATGCAACTTGGCGCCCAAGCCCTATTAGTTGAAGTGATTCTAGTGAAAGTGACACTAAAAGGCAGTGATTCTGTGATAATCAGTTAATATAAAAATGACTTTCTAAACTTTTGTACACATACATTTTTCTTCTATGCCAGTAATTGGTCAAACACAGACATTAATAATCAGAATATTAACCTCTACAATGGTGATGAAAAAAACATGCTGCAATGCATTCTGGGTACTACTGTAGTACAGAACTCATCCATGGCTCCCACAGATCTGCAGCATTTTTTTATGGTCACCATTGTTGAGGTTCATATTCTGATTATTGATGTCTTTGTGTGACTGCTTGACACCGTAGAGGTCCACACTGTTTGAAAAGTTGTTCATATTAACTGATTATCACAGAACCACTTGCTCTTAGAATCACTTTTACTATAATCAATTAAATTACACAACACCTATTTCATCAGAGATTAGACTCCGTACGGATCAATAATTGATGATTATCATCACCAATATGCGATACTGTTTGTTAACAACAGCTGTTCATCACTAATTCTCAATCAGCACTTAGTTAATCACTTAATTACTTAAATGCAAAGTTTTAAAACTTACATGGTTTAAATCAAGGAAATCTGTTTACTCAAACGGTTTGAGTAAAGTTTACTTATCGGGTTTTACAGTGACAGAAAATGAGAGGAGTGAACTGAAGAGGAGAAGCTGGGAATCTGAAGGGTCTGGAGTGATTCTGGATGAAGGAATGGTCTCTGATCTCTTGTCAGGTGTTCTTTAACCTCATCAGGCATTATATGAGACAGTTTTGAGCTGTTACACTGCCAAATGGATGTTTAAAAAATTTTTCAATAAAAGGGTGTCCTTAATTGTGGCCAATGTGTATAAGAGAAAAACATTTATTTCATAATGATATTTCCCCTCCGTTTTAAATTCTTATTATCCAATGAAAGGATAAATTTTTGTGATTTTTTTTATAAAAAATCGAAAGGATTAACAATGCAGATTAATTTTCACAGCCTTATTTGGTCATATTTGCCAAGGGTGCCAATATTTGTGGGCATGACTGTATAATTGTTAGATGTTAGATGTTTGGGTCCCTGGCATGCATATTCCTTGGTTCCTGATGGTTTAGTTTATTAAATCACCCTGCACTTAGATCCTTGTCTGCACCTTCCTTCATGGGTCCCTTTTTACAAAGGCTGCACAAATTCCCTCTTAGGTAACCCAGATCACATACAAATACACATATGAGTCATAACTGCCCTACATACTTGAGTATCTGCAGTTTATAGTTTGTATCATCCAGTTTGTGTTTGAGCAGCTGTACTCCTGATTGTCCTGGGTGATTGTAGCTCAGATCCAGCTCTCTCAGATGTGAGGGATTTGAACTCAGAGCTGAAGACAAATAACCACAGCCTTCCTCTGTCACCATACAGCCCGACAACCTACAGACACACACAGTCAGATCATCTACAGAAAGCCATCAACATTACGACTGGCTGTCTGTACATCATCTCGTATATGTTCGTAATACCTCAGTATCTCCAGTTGACAGTTTGCATTTTTTAGACCATCAGAGATCAGCTTCATTCCTAAATCATGCAGGTCATTGTTACTCAGATCCAGATGTCTCAGGACACAGTTTGAGGATTGTAGGGCTGATGCCACAATGGTACAGGACTGAGCAGTGACATTACAGCAAGCAAGACTGAAAGAGAGCAGAACACATGATAACTAATATCAGCTTATTTTTTTTCAATTCAATTGATTTTGTTCAATGCAATTGAAATGATCGAGACATTAGAAAACACTCACAGGGCTTTTCTGCAGTTGATCACAGCTGGTATCAGTCTTCTTCTGCCCTCATCTGATGTGTTGTATTTCTTGAGGTCCAGCTCATCCAGTGGCTCCTCTGACATCTGAAGCATGTAGGTGATTGTTGAGCAGTGAGCAGGAGATAGTTTCTTCTCTGAGTGTTTGTCTGATTTCACAAACTCCTGAATCTCTCTGGACAGACTCTGATCTTTCACTTCCAGCAGACAGAGGAACAGATTGATGGATCTTTCAGTGGAGAGTCCATGTCCATCTTTGATCTTCTCTTTAATGTACTGTGTGGTTCTCCTGATGCTCTCTGAGCTGTTCTCTGTGTGTGTCAGTAGATCCTGTAAGAGTCTCTGATTGGACTCCAGTGAGATGCCCAGCAGGAACCGCAGGAACAGATCCAAATGGCCATACTCACTCTCAAGGGCTCTGTCTACTGCATCTCTATGCAGATTATGCATTATATCACAAAACTGCAATGTATCTTTATGCATCATTACATAATGGTAAAACACGTATAATGCAGCGAGAAACTCCTGAACGCTCAGATGAATGAAGCTGTAGACTTTCCTCTGATGAATCACAGTTTCCTCCTTAAAGATCTCAGTGCAAATCCCAGAATACACTGAGGCGTCAGTGATGTGTATGCCGCTCTCAATCAGGTCCTCCTCATAGAACATCACATTGCCCTTCATCAGCTGTTTGAAAGCCACTTCAGCAAGTTTCACAATCACTTCTCTGTTGGACTGCAGTTGTTTCTCTGGATCTCTCTCTTCATACTTCTGGTTCCTCATGTTGATCTGAATCCGCAGGAAGTGGATGTACATTTCAGTCAGAGTTTGAGGGATTTCTGCTGTCAGATCTTCTTCCAGGAGCTTCTGAAGCACAGTGGTTGAGATCCAGCAGAAGATGGGGATGTGGCACATGATGTGGAGGCTTCTTGCTCTTCTGATGTGTGAGATGATTCTGCTGGCTTGATGCTCATCACTGATTCTCTTCCTGAAATATTCCTCCTTCTGAGGCTCAGTGAATCCCTGAATTTCTGTCAGACGGTGGATGTATTTGGAGGGGATCTGATTGGCTGCTGCTGGTCTGGAGGTGATCCAGATGAGAGCAGAGGGAAGCAGCTCTCCTTTCATCAGCTTTGACATCAACACAGCCACTGATGAAGTGTCAGTCACATCACAAACTTTCTGATCATCTGAAAACATCAGTGTGATTCTGCTTTCATCCAGACCATCAAAGATGAACACAACTTTACACTCATCATAAATCTGTGAGTCCAGATCTTGAAGTTCAGGATGAAAGTCCAGAAGAAGTCTGTGAAGACTGTACTGATGATCTCGGATCAAGTTCAGCTCTCGAAATGGAAGCACAAACATGAAATCTACATCCTGATTGGCTTTTCCCTCGGCCCAGTCCAGAATGAACTTCTGCACAGAGACGGTTTTTCCGATTCCAGCGATGCCTTTAGTAAGAACAGTCTTGATCTGCTCTTTCTCCTCAGATCCTGGTTCAGATGAGGCTTTAAAAATGTCATTGCAGTTGATTGGAGTTTCTTGTGAGTGTTGTGTTCTGGATGTTTTCTCCATCTGTAAAACCTCATGTTCTTCATTCACTCCTTCTCTCTCTCTCTCTATGATGTAGAGCTGTGTGTAGATCCTGTTCAGGAGGGTTTCATTCTCTTGGAGTTTGGTTCCCTCAAATAATCTCTCATACTTGTTCTTCATGCTGGTTTTATGCTGGTCTTTGACTCTCTGCAGGTCTCCTGTCTCCAGTGTGTGTGTCTGAAGGACTGCTTCAGTTTTGTCCTCCATGATGTGGGTCTGATAGTGGGATGTAGAGGACGGCACAGACCTGATCACAACATACAAAAGACACAAACAAACATCAACTAAATTTAAGCTTAAAAAAATGTCAATCAGCATTATAATTTAAAGATAGTAAAATCAATTTCAATTTAAAGGTTGAGAAAGACTGCACTGTAAAACCTGACAAGTAAACTTAACTCAAACCGTTTGAGTAAACAGATTGCCTTGATTTAAACCCTGTAAGTTTTAAAACTTTGCATTCAAATAATTAAGTGATTAACTAAGTGCTGATTGAGAATTAGTGATGAACAGCTGCTGTTAACAAACAGAATCACTGAAGAAAAGAGAAACACAAGGACTACTACAACTGACTTCAGACACAGACTTAGATGAAATCAACTGAAATAAAATACATGAAATCTCTCAAGATCTGATGAAACAACCCCACAAACAGCATCACCAGCTCCACTTATTAATAACCAGACTGACTTTATTTCTGTCAGACGTCTACAGAAGATCTTATTGAGAATGAACTAAGGTTTAGATGTTGATTTATTGTTTCATTTGAAGTAACCATGTTAGAGATCAGTGTTTGCTTTAGTTGGGCTCTTGACCCTTGATTTCTCTCTTAGTCTTTTCTCTGGCTGTTATAACCGTGTGTTTCTGAAACATATTTGTTGTAACTCAACAGCCCAGAAGAAATGCCATCAGGTGTTAACCTGCACCTAGATGTAGGTTGTTATACTTTATATCGGTGATGATAATCATCAATTATTGAACTGCTAGGAGTCTAATCTCTGATGAAATATGTGTTGTGTAATTCGATTGATTATAGTAAAAGTGATTCTAAGAGCCAGTGGTTCTGTAATAATCAGTTAATACAAAGACTTTCCAAACAGTGTGGTCTTTTTGGTGTCAAACAGTCACACAAAGACATCAATAATCAGAATATGACCCTCAACAATGGTGACCATAAAACAAAAAAACAAAAAATGCTGCAGAGCATGCTGGGAGCCATGGATGAGTTTTGTACTACAATAGTACCCAGCATGCATTGCAGCATGTTTTTTTGTCACCATTGTTGAGGTTCATATTCTGATTATTGATGTCTGTGTCTGACCAATTACTGGGATGGAATACAAATGTATGTGTACAAAATGTTTATGAAGCCATTTTTATATTAACTGATTATCACAGACTCACTTGTCACTTGTATTAGATCCACTTCTACTAATTACACATTTGTTTCCTCAGAGATTAGACTCTGTACAGATCAATATTTGTGAATAATAATAATTATCATCACCTATATGAAGTATAACATACTACACCTAGGTACAGGTTAACACCTGATGGCATTTCTTCTGGGCTTTTGCGTTACAACAAATGTGTTTTAGAAACACACAGTTATAACAGCCAGAGAAAAGACTAAGACAGAAGTCAAGGTTCAAGAGCCCAACTAAAGCAAACACTGATCTCTAACATGGTTACTTCAAATGAAACAATAAATCAACATCTAAACCTTAGTTCATTCTCAATAAGATCTTCTGTAGACGTCTGACAAAAATAAAGTCAGTCTGGTTATTAATATGTGGAGCTGGTGATGCTGTTTGTGGGGTTGTTTAATCAGATCTTGAGAGATTTCATGTATTTTATTTCAGTTGATTTCATCTAAGGCTGTGTCTGAAGTCAGTTGTAGTAGTTCTTGTGTTTCTCTTTTCTTCAGTGATTCTGTTTGTTAGCAGCAGCTGTTCATCACTAATTCTCAATCAGCACTCAGTTAATCACTTAATTACTTAATTGCAATGTATATCTTCTTTCAGTGAACTCAACTGAATTAAGTTCAGAGTACTCATAACTGTTAGTTTTTTCAACTTAAATGGTTTAAGGCAATCAGTTTCCTCAAACGGTTTGAGTTAACATAACTTGTCAGGTTTGAGTGAGGCTGTGTCTGAAGTCAGCTGTTGTTCCTTTCTCTCTTTTCTTCAGTAATTATGTTTGTTAACAGCAGGTGTTCATCACTAAAGCTCAATTAATCACTTAATCACTTAATTGCAATGTATATCTTCTTTCAGGGAACTCAACTGAATTAAGTTCAGAGTACTCGTAACTGTTAGTCTTTTAAACTTAAATGGTTTAAGGCAATCGGTTTCCTCAAATGGTTTGAGTTAACATAACTTAAGGATATCTGTTTACTCAAACCGTTTGAGTTAAGTTTACTTGTCAGGTATTACAGTCAAGGCAATCGGTTTACTCAAACGATTTGAGTTAAGTTAACTTGTCGGGTTTTACAGTGTGGAACAACCTAATATGCATGGGGTAGATCATTCCACAGTTTCTGACCCACCGTAATGGAATGATCGGATATCCAAATTAAAAGCAGAACAAAATGAATAGTAATCTATAATTTGTTTATAATTATCTGAAATTGGAGTCAGATTAAGCACAGAGCTGGCTAAAAGTTAAACAATTTAAAGTAAAATGGATACAGAATATTTTCACCCATTCCAGTGGATTCAGTCACAGGCCATTGGGTGGTCTTTACAATGGACTATACATCTCAGATTGTGTACTTAAGGAACCTACCAGTCTTTAAATACTTAAACAGTTATGAATAATTTATTTCATTCTTGCATTACACATAAGATGTAACTAGATGCACAATTATTTAATGCCAAATGAGGACAGACTCCCACAGCTCTGACCTCTTCTCAATGCTTTTTTCTTTACTGTCTAAACATTTACAGTAGGTCCTGTTTACACTGGATATTATTATGCAAATTCAGATGGGATATTGTTAAATACAGATGTAAACTAGGTTTTGAGCAGGGCTCCGGAACGGTTCAAGGAACGAAAACGGAAATTTTTACAGGAACAAAAACAGAAACTAAAACTAAAAACATTTTAATCGTTTGGAACAGAAACACTTATTTGAAATGACCATTAACCGGTTAATAACGTTATTTTATCATTCACTTTAATATTTTAATTAGACAGTGACAAATCACAATAGAATAGTTGAGCATGTGACGATGAAGCATTGAGCGTGAGTAAAAATGCCGCGCAGCAGTCATAAGCAGTCCATTTCTCCCAATTAGATTTGTCTTTAACCACAAGGTTGGCTACCCATCAAATTTTCAGAGGTATGTTTAAATAAAAAAATGCTTAGAAACATTAAGATTAGCTTTACGTAGTAATGAAAACTGTTATTGTTTTTTTCTGTAATTAATGTGAGTTAATTTTTAGAACTTAAAAAAGTCCAAATTGGCCTATTAACTTATACCACTGTTAATGACTTTTTTTTAGATGGGTTGCCACCAAGACAATACTTTTCGGCAGTATTTCTCCTATGAAAAATCGGCTAACAAACCTGTCTGCAATATTGAGGGATGCAGGGCAGAAATAGGCGGCAATCACGGAGGAAAACTTGCAGAGGCATATTCAACGTAAACATCCAGCAGAGTATGCTATTTCAAGCAGCATTAAAAGATCAGCATCTACAGCAGATGAACAGACAACTCTTGACGCGGTCATAGAGAAAAAGCCAAAGACAACAGACAGGCATATTCAAATGAATCCTGATGTTCTAAAAGTTGCATGCCTAGAACTAGTAACTGTCAACGGGAGACCATCATTAACATTAATAGAAGACACCAGCTTCAGAAAAACTGTCAAGCCAATACAAGAGGCTATAGGAAATTAGCTTGCCATCAACTCATCAAATATCCATGATATGGTGTCAAATTTTGCTCAGGTGGGAAGGGAAAAGCTCAAGAATGAGTTAAAGGGAAGGTTACTAATGCTTACTAATGCTTACGGTTGTCTGTTTGCAAGATGGCTGATGTTGATCGAGCACTCGGGTCTTTTCCACTTTTCCCACACACTTCCTCTGAATAAACACATTATCTTGTTAGCGAAAAGTAGCTGTAGGTTATATTAGGGGTAAAATTGTTGTGAAAAATGGCGGAAAGGCAGCGGGTCAATAAACGTGTACGTGACTCAAAAGTTAAATGTGTATTTACAACACACTCTTCCAAGCGAGGTCGTTTTTATTCCTGTCTTGTGTCATATAGCTCTGGTTAACTGCTTCACTGACAACATCAGTCATTCCTCCCTGTTGGATGAGTGACTCCTGAGCAGGCTCCTGATTGGTTAACGTGGTGCGAATTGACGTCAAAGTTTAAAAATTTGTGTGGCAGACGCGAATAAATCCACAAAAAGCACCATTCGCGCCAGATGCTTAATTCACTCAATGACGTCAGATAATGGAGCTAAAATGTTAAAGGTAGTGTCTTTACTATCTGATATGCAAGAGGAGACCCCATCTGAAGTGAATGAAATTGATCCCACGGGCTGCAATCCAGGGCGAAACTCCTGATTTGGTAATTGAACTTTAACTCTGAAATATCGGGAAATGTGTTGCGCAGTGTGAGGTGCTCGGATCATACCCTGCAGTTAGCAGTTGATGACGCATTAAAAGAGCAACGGTCATCCAATTTGATTTCTAAATGAGAAGTGTTGCAAAAAAGTTGCGCACACAAAATGTTGTCCCTCTTCTTAAGAGAATGGGGCACAAAAGGGCAGTTGTTGACTGTCCAACGCTCTAGCATTCTACACATGATTTGCTGAAGCGGCTTTTAGAGCTCAGGAATTTTTATTAGGACATGTCACCGAATATTAAAGAACTGCATTTAGGTGAGAGTGAATGGAAGGCAATATCCAGCTTGGTGCATGCACTGAAACCAGCGTAAACTGCTACGGAAAGCCTCCTATCCGACCAGCTCACAGCGGGTGACTTCTACGGTGTTTGGCTTCAGTGTGTACTGTGTACCAACAGAGTTGACAATCCCTTTGCAAAACACCTTGTTCTGTGTCTCAAATCATGACAAACAGCACTCTTTGACGACGCTTTTGTGGCTGCTTTATTTCTTGATCCTAGATACAGATTTTTTTTTTCTTAGTTTATTATTCTATAATTATTCTTATTAAATTGTAGAATTGTTAATTGTGGTTTTATTTTACAATGTTATATTGCATTAAATGGTCAAGCTTAATTAGCTAACTGAATTTGATTCTGTAATGCAAGGATGTGTCGCGTTGGGTTTTTAGCGTTATAGCCTACTTTGAAATTAGCAGTTGATGGTGCATTAAAAGAACAATGGTTATCCAGTTTAATTCTTTTTAATTCATTTAATTTCTAAAACATGTAGTGTTGCAAGAAAGTTATGTACACAGAACGTTATCACTATTCTGAAAAGAAGACCTTTGTTTCAGTATGAACAGTTCAGTAAAATGGGTCAATACTTTTCCAGCTGTTTATGCTTTACAATTAATGGAGATACATTTCTGTTGTGGTTTTAACCATGTTATGCATTAAATGTTCAAGTGTGCTAGACTATGTTATTTTTGAGTGAAAATGAGTCTGATTATACACTTGTTTAAAGTGTATGCAAATAACATTATTAACCCTTAATTTTTTTTACAAATTAAACCAGTTTAGGAACGGTAATGTTTAATGACAAACGTAGGAACGGAAACGTTATAATACCAGTTCTGTTCGGAGTGAACCGACTGAATTTTTTTTTTTTCATTTTTAAACCTGGTTTTGAGAATGTCCACTTTTGACCACTTCAAGAGAAGTGTGGGTTTGATCTGCCGCAAAAGACCAAGTCCTCTCCATCTACCGATAATGACTGTGCAACAAGTTGTTAAATTGCACTAGTCAAATGTGTTGCTTTCCTTATATTTTTCAGTCACATCCTTTAATATGTAAGTTGTGTGAGCTCATTTTATCCTCTAGACCGAAAAATATGAAAATGCTTACAATACATACAGCATTATCTGTTTGCTAACAACAACACAATAATTAAAACTGATAACATTAGTGTGTAGTGACATTTCAACCTCCCAAAGTTGTACTGATGAAATTAAGAACTGAGTATCCCACTAATAGACCCTCCCCTCAAATAAATCAGCTAAGAAGTGGTCATAAGAGGACAAAAGAGGCAGACAAATACACCAGATGTGAACAGGAATGTGTTTCTGTTGTTTACTTGTGATTCAATTTACCAAATACATATTGACCCCACTCTTCAGGAACCACCTCCCAGGATGTTTTAGATTTCAGTCTTGTCTGCCTATTTAACATGAGACGTACAGCATTTTGGCATATGGGTCCCTTGCACTGGAATTAAGAAACATTTAATTTAGGCATTTCTCTTTAGACAATAAGATACCTTTCTGATAAGCTGCTTTTAAACAGTACTGTTTTGTGAAAACAACTATTTTCTTTCTTATTATTATTTTATTTACAAATTCTGTACCTAGCTACTGTTTGTCTATCAATTTATTGTCCCAAATACCAGCTAGTGTTGCACTAAGTAGCTTGACTGCATTGGAAATTGTTTTGAATAAAAGCATCTGCCAAATGCATACATGTAAATGGTTCTCTTATTTTACCTGAGGTCAGAGGTCACTGCTCCATCACTGAAATTATTGGGGTTGCGCATGGACTGATCACTCTTCACTGACACACAGCTGGGTCCTGCACCATACTCTTCTTTCTTCTCCTTCCTCTCCTTGCAGTGACTCATTTTGGAGCTGTGTTCTCCACCTCTTTCTCCTGATTTAAGACCTTTATATGGTAATTATCTTCAACAGGACATCAACAAATTTGCAGTAAAACTGGCAAATATACATTTTAACTTTCAGATACACGAAGTAAAACAGAAATTTGCAGCTCATTCCAAACTATTATATTAGTTAATAAAATTTCGAATTAGAATCATCTGATACGCTTAATTGTTCAACAACATTAACGCGGATCTCTGATATTGGAATCTCAGGACTAATAAATTACTGAGTTACAATAGATGTAAAGACAAAAACATCATTAGTTCTCTCTTGATCAATTAAACCAAAAGTCCTGCTCCTCTTCCTTTTTTAAAACAACGTTACGCCATGCATTCAGTCTAAATATTTAATCAACTGATCAGTCTTACTACGTTTCCATTTTGGTAACTACGTTTGCACACACTGTGAATGTTCTGGTTTGGAAGAAAGCGGAGAAACCTAAATGGCAGATAATTTCCTGTATAGCCTGCATTACAACATAAATAATAACTTCTCAACTTACCACAGAATACAGTCTTCGGATTTAAACACACAGGGTTAGTTTCGTTTCAGATCTTTTCCGTGTGTGACTTTGGGGCGTGTTCCACTCGACAGTTAGTGCGCTGCGAAGTGGACGTCATAGCAAGAGGGTCGCGGCCGCCATGTTGGTCCGGGCAACACTTTCCCGAAAAATTACGTCACCTCTATAGGGGCGAGTGGAGCTCCACTCAAGATCGGAAATACATAACCGCCACCATACTTTCGTTTTGTATTGTTAATTGTTTATATACATAAAGGGTGCTTTGCAAGTTATGTCACCTCTTCGTACTAATGTTAATGTTCGTACTATGTTAATATGTTCTGTACTTTTATCTTTGTTACTTTTACCTAGTAGAAATAAAAATAATAATTATATATATATATATATATATATATATATATATATATATATATATATATATATATATATATATATATATATATATTGTAATCTTTTAGCAATTTGCACAACAGACATCCACAATCCATATTTTGAGGGCTTCTGCCTTTTGTTCATGTTTGTTTTACCAATGAACAACTGCCAATGTAACATTTGTGATATTTAACAGTGAAAAATAAATGAAATATTAAATAAATTATTAAAATAATACCTCAACCAGAATTTTGTGTTGAATTTTGTATTTTAAGCAAAATAACAACATATACAAACAAACCACAGTAGAATAATGAAGAATAATTTCCACAATTTAGCAGTTTTAATTGTTTTTGAGTAATAATAATAATAATAATAATAATAATAATAATAATAATAATAATAATAATAATAATAAACACATCTTTCACTACACTGAAAACAGATGAACTACAAGTGACCATAATTGTTACAGTAAAAACACAATGTGTTTAAACTAAATTATAATAGTTATAGAAACTTTTAGGAAAACAGAGAAGACAGGTTTACAGTTGGAGAATTTGTTTGGAATATTTTCGTTTGTGGGGTCGGAGTCATAATACCCGAATATAATGTTTTTCATATGTACTGAGAAGCCTGGCAAAATCTTACACTTGACAAACACACCAATATCATCCCAAAGTTTCTGAATGCAGTGACATGACCGAAATAAGTGTACAGTTTCTACAGTTTCTAACTCGAACAAAAAGAGCATGTAAGATCAATGTCAGATTTAAATCTGTGTATAAACTTCTTTACAGGGTAGAACCTGTGTATGAGCTTAAAAGAAATTTATTTCACTTTGTCTGTGAAAAATATTTTTGTGGTGGAGACCAGAATTAATCAGCACGAGAGCTTTCCAATATGCGCACCACTGAGTGACATCTGTTTTTCCAGGTCAGACAGCACCTGTCCATCAAAAGCTCACTATCCAATCAGAGTAGATCACTGTGACTGTTAAGCCCACCCCCACGAGAAATCTGTGTCAAAACACCAAACGAAAAACTGCGAACCGTAGGAGAAGTCTGTGGCAATGCATTAAGAATCCAAATGATCTAAACTAACAGAGTTTGCTAAAAATGTAAAAGATTGGATGACCAATAATTGTCTCTTATTAAATTCGGATAAGACAGAGAAAGTAATTATTGGACCAAAAAGCAGTACACAGAATCTTGTAGATTACAATTTGACAGAAATATGTGCCCATTACCTGAGTATAAGGGGTTTGAGCCTTCAGGACTGGTTGTGAGGAAGGAAGGTGGCAAGGCAGTACATGTAGCGTTTAGCGTAGCCAGAAAAACCTCATCCAGTGTGGATAAGTGGTATAATTAATTATCACAGGAGCAGGTGATTGCAGTTCCAGCTGCAAGGGCATCGCTCAGTTCAGCCTCTTCAGTTTTATTTTTGATTTTCCCCAGTGTTTTCCCATGACAACCCACATGCCAAATGATTCATTGAGGTTCATTAGTCTTCATTTGGTGCATTAATTTGTTGTGATCTTATAAATTGAACCATATAGGGTGTTCTCCGTCATCACATATCAATACTGAACACATTCTCATCATATCTAATGAAAAAACAGTCCTTCTCAGGAATAGATATGTCATTGTTTTTCACCTTCTGTCCATGCAGCTAAATTATCAACATACAGTATTGTTCAAAATAATAGCAGCACAATGTGACTAACCAGAATAATCAAGGTTTTTAGTATATTTTTTATTGCTACGTGGCAAACAAGTTACCAGTAGGTTCAGTAGATTGTCAGAAAACAAACAAGACCCAGCATTCATGATATGCACGCTCTTAAGGCTGTGCAATTGGGCAATTAGTTGAAAGGGGTGTGTTCAAAAAAATAGCAGTGTCTACCTTTGACTGTACAAACTCAAAACTATTTTGTACAAACATTTTTTTTTTTCTGGGATTTAGCAATCCTGTGAATCACTAAACTAATATTCAGTTGTATGACCACAGTTTTTTAAAACTGCTTGACATCTGTGTGGCATGGAGTCAACCAACTTGTGGCACCTCTCAGCTGCTATTCCACTCCATGATTCTTTAACAACATTCCACAATTCATTCACATTTCTTGGTTTTGCTTCAGAAACAGCATTTTTGATATCACCCCACAAGTTCTCAATTGGATTAAGGTCTGGAGATTGGGCTGGCCACTCCATAACATTAATTTTGTTGGTTTGGAACCAAGACTTTGCCCGTTTACTAGTGTGTTTTGGGTCATTGTCTTGTTGAAACAACCATTTCAAGGGCATGTCCTCTTCAGCATAGGGCAACATGACCTCTTCAAGTATTTTAACATATGCAAACTGATCGATGATCCCTGGTATGCGATAAATAGGCCCAACACCATAGTAGGAGAAACATGCCCATATCATGATGCTTGCACCTCCATGCTTCACTGTCTTCACTGTGTACTGTGGCTTGAATTCAGAGTTTGGGGGTCGTCTCACAAACTGCCTGTGGCCCTTGGACCCAAAAAGAACAATTTTACTCTCATCAGTCCACAAAATGTTCCTCCATTTCTCTTTAGGCCAGTTCATGTGTTCTTTGGCAAATTGTAACCTCTTCTGCACATGCCTTTTTTTTAACCGAGGGACTTTGCGGGGGATTCTTGAAAATAGATTAGCTTCACACAGACGTCTTCTAACTGTCACAGTACTTACAGGTAACTCCAGACTGTCTTTGATCATCCTGGAGGTGATCATTGGCTGAGCCTTTGCCATTCTGGTTATTCTTCTATCCATTTTGATGGTTGTCTTCAGTTTTCTTCCACGTCTCTCTGGTTTTGCTCTCCATTTTAAGGCATTGGAGATCATTTTAGCTGAACAGCCTATCATTTTTTGCACCTCTTTATAGGTTTTCCCCTCTCTAATCAACTTTTTAATCAAAGTACGCTGTTCTTCTGAACAATGTCTTGAACGACCCATTTTCCTCAGCTTTCAAATGCATGTTCAACAAGTGTTGGCTTCATCCTTAAATAGGGGCCACCTGATTCACACCTGTTTCTTCACAAAATTGATGACCTCAGTGATTGAATGCCACACTGCTATTTTTTTGAACACACCCCTTTCAACTAATTCAACTAATTGCCCAATTGCACAGCCTTAAGAGCGTGCATATCATGAATGCTGGGTCTCATTTGTTTTCTGACAATCTACTGAACCTACTGGTAACTTGTTTGCCACGTAGCAATAAAAAAATATACGAAAAACCTTGATTATTCTGGTTAGTCACATTGTACTGCTATTATTTTGAACAATACTGTATGTTTACACATTGTATGCTTTCAAAGGGAAACAATACATAGAAAGAACACAGCAATACTGAGATGTTGCACCTTCATAGACCAAACAGCAGTGATCTCTATGTGCTCTCTTCCACTTTCTTGAATCCCTCAGCATTAACCCCATAAGTGCAAAAGAAATATAAAATAGATCATTACAACCATATGCAGTTACACTGCAGCACTATAGTCAATAATACATGTCAAATCTAATTATTTTTAATCAAGTTAGTTGAAATAACGTCAGGAAGACAACACTGTGACAGTTTGCTATCATAGAATGCAATAACAGAAACTTGCTTCAAAATGAAATTTTAGCAGAACCTCTGAATCAGATGCAGGAGGCCATTCACCATCTTTTGCATCTTGAAACAAATGTAATAAATTCCTCCATAGTTGTATTTGAATCAAAGCCATATACAGCAGGATGAAACTGCATGTGGCCTGCTGAAGCAATGATGGCATCTACAGTAGCATTTATATAAGATCACAACAAATTAATGCACCAAATGAAGAATAATGAACCTCCACTGACTCTAACACAACAAGAGATGATGCTGATGCAGTAGAGTACAGGTCAAACCCCTCAAACCATTCAGAAAAGAAGTGACAAAAATCAAACAGCAAAACGATTAAATTAAGTTTTACAATTTTATGTGTTATGAATAAATAAACAGCTCTATTTCCTCATTTGACACTTCATTACAATTGTCTCCCCTGTCAAACAAAAAGTGTGAGTCTGTGATACAATTGTGAATTTTCTTTTAGTTGCACTTATGGAAGTTGTCCTCTATAGCTTGATGAAGGGGATCCTAATGCACTGAACACAACTTTTTTTTTCTCACAGTTTTTAGTCAAACACAGCCAAGAAAATCCTACAGCTTCAAACTCACAGTACTCTATATTTAATTGATGACTATTGATATCCATGTGTACTGTACATATATAATTTTATCCATTAATTTTCTTTTAATTGTGACATAACTGCAACTTTATATTACAATCTGACTTCATCTCATAACCCAACTTCATACATTACAATTTGACTACAGTTTACATTTGCAGCATCATGTCTTGCAATTGTGACTATGTCATAATTGTGAGACAGAAAGTTGCCAATGCAAAATATACAATTGCAAATACCTTTAAATTGTTTTTCTCTGATGTGAAAATGGGCTTCTGTATGTGTCTGTGGTTCTTCACAAGGAGTTGTCAAATCTGACACAAAGACACTGAAGATTCAGGATAAACCCCAAATCCAGCGTAGAGGGGTTCAGTGAAAGTGGTGTTGAATGTGTATAAGTGTGTGAATGTGTGTGTGTCAGAGACACTGTAGAAGGACAGAGTGCCAGCCGACACATCTACATACACTCCTACTCTATTAGAGCGGGCTGAAGGGCCAATTACATCAGTGCTATTATTATTGTGCCAGACAGAATAAGTCATATCAGAACAATTCAAACTCCAGGACTTTTCATTGAATCCAAAAGAACAGTCAATCCCACCTTTCCTGCCGATTCCTTTGTATGTAATCGCTACATTACCTGAGCCTTCCCATTTAACCTCCCAGTAACAGCGCCCAGTCAGACTCTCTTTACACAGGATCTGCTCCCGATCATCAAATCTGTCTGGATGATCAGGATACTGCTGAGGATCTTTCACATATGTTGTTTCTTTGTAGTCTTCAGACAGGATGAGTTGAGTGTGTGCTGTGTTTGGATCCAGTGTGAGATCACAGGCATCTGAACACAAGAAGAGATATTACATCATCTATGACATCATAAAATATGCACAGGTGTGTGTGTGTGTGTGTGTGTGTGTGTGTGTGTGTGTGTGTGTGTGTGTGTGAGGACTTACATTTTCTCAGTCCTGGTCTGATTCTGAAATGTCCCTCATGGTCAAAACTGAAGAGAGAAAAAAACATACACACACAAATATATATATATATATATATATATATATATATATATATATATATATATATATATATATATATATACATATATATATATATATGTATATATATATATATATATATATATATATATATATATATATATATATATATATATATATATATATATATATTACAGTATGAAGAAAGACATAAAATAAAAATTTTGTAGTTATTTTGTCTTTCCTCATTAGTCCCTCACTATTCTCACCTTGATCTTGGTTATTGAGTTATTTTATGAATTTAAGCCCCAGTGTTTGCTGTGTTGCTTTGTATATATATGCTTGTTTTCTTGAATCTCACTACACAAAGTTTCATGCCATCTGTTGTGTTCTTTTCACAAGCAACACTCAAACTAAACAACACAATGCTAATGAGATGCACAAACTAAAAGGCTTTTGGTCAAGAGGCAAAAAAGTGGTGTGTGGTTTCTGTGTGACCTAAGACCACTCTAAGTTGACCCAAATTGCGTAACTGCCTGACATACTTGAGTATCTGCAGTTTGTGTTTGAGTAGTTGTACTCCCGATGGTCCTGGGTGATTGTAGCTCAGATCCAGCTCTCTCAGGTGTGAGGGGTTTGAACTCAGAGCTGAAGACAAATAATCACAGCCTTCTTCTGTCACCATACAGCCAGACAACCTATAAACTCACAAAACAGTCTGATAAAAAAGGGAAACTCATGTCCATCTGTTAATGTATCTAAATCTACAAAAAATATCCTCGTTAAAACAATTTGTAATGTATGCTTTAATGAGAAAATCTAGTCCACCATATTTTTTGCCTTTTGGTTTTTGAAGTAAACAGCACAAAGTGGAACTTATGGAACCCCATCAAACAGTGTTAGTACAACTATTAGTGCTAAAACATCTATTTTTTCCCACACCTCAGTATTTCCAGCTGACAGTTTGGACTCTTCAATCCATCAGAGAGCAGCTTCACTCCTGAGTCCTGCAGGTCATTGTTACTCAGATCCAGCTCTCTTAGGACACAGTTTGAGGATTTTAAAGATGAAGCTACGATTTCACAGTCCTGAGCAGTAGGATTACAGCCTGCAAGACTAAAATAGATTAAAACAAATGAAAAATAAATTATTAACCTCACTGTACAACTGGTTTTTCAATAATATTAGCTTAATTCCTCTAAAAGACACTAAATGTGATTAAACACTCACAGAACTTTTCTGCAGTTGATCACAGCTGGTATCAGTCTTCTTCTCCCCTCATCTGATGTGTTGTATTTCTTGAGGTCCAGCTCATCCAGTGGCTCCTCTGACATCTGAAGCATGTAGGTGATTGTTGAGCAGTGAGCAGGAGAGAGTTTCTTCTCTGAGTGTTTGTCTGATTTCACAAACTCCTGAATCTCTCTGGAGAGAGTCTGATCTTTCACTTCCAGCAGACAGAGGAACAGATTGATGGATCTTTCAGTGGAGAGTCCATGTCCATCTTTGAGCTTCTCTTTAATGTACTGTGTGGTTCTCCTGATGCTCTCTGAGCTGTTCTCTGTGTGTGTCAGTAGATCCTGTAAGAGTCTCTGATTGGACTCCAGTGAGATGCCCAGCAGGAACCGCAGGAACAGATCCAAATGGCCATTCTCACTCTCAAGGGCTCTGTCTACTGCATCTCTATGCAGATTATGCATTATATCACAAAACTGCAATGTATCTTTATGCATTATTACATAATGGTAAAACACGTATAATGCAGCGAGAAACTCCTGAACGCTCAGATGAATGAAGCTGTAGACCTTTCTCTGATGAACCACAGATTCCACATTAAAGATCTCAGTGCAAATCCCAGAATACACTTTGGCATCAGTGACGTCTATGCCGCTCTCAATCAGGTCCTCCTCGTAGAACATCACATTACCCTTCATCAGCTGTTTGAAAGCCACTTTAGCAAGTTTCACAATCACTTCTCTGTTGGACTGCAGGAGTTTCTCTGGATCTCTCTCTTCATACTTCTGCTTCCTCATGTTGATCTGAATCAGCAGGAAGTGAATGTACATTTCAGTCAGAGTTTGAGGGATTTCTGCTCTCAGATCTTCTTCCAGGAGCTTCTGAAGCACAGTGGATGAGATCCAGCAGAAGACGGGGATGTGGCACATGATGTGGAGGCTTCTTGCTCTTCTGATGTGTGAGATGATTCTGCTGGCTTGATGCTGGTCACTGATTCTCTTCCTGAAATATTCCTCCTTCTGAGGCTCAGTGAATCCCTGAATTTCAGTCAGACGGTCGATGTATTCGGAGGGGATCTGATTGGCTGCTGCTGGTCTGGAGGTGATCCAGATGAGAGCAGAGGGAAGCAGTGCTCCTCTGATGAGGTTGGATATCAACACAGCCACTGATGAAGTCTCAGTCACATGACAAACTTTCTGAGCGTCTGAAAACATCAGTGTGATTCTGCTTTCATCCAGACCATCAAAGATGAACACAACTTTGCACTGCTCATAAATCTGTGAGTCTAGATCTTGAAGTTCAGGATGAAAGTCCAGCAGAAGTCTGTGAAGACTGTACTGATGATCTCGGATCAAGTTCAGCTCTCGAAATGGAAGCACAAACATGAAATCTACATCCTGATTGGCTTTTCCCTCGGCCCAGTCCAGAATGAACTTCTGTACAGAGACGGTTTTTCCGATTCCAGCAATGCCTTTAGTAAGAACAGTCTTGATCTGCTCTTTCTCCTCAGATCCTGCTTCAGCTGAGGCTTTAAAGATGTCATTGCAGTATATTGGAGTGTCTTGTGAGTGTTGTGTTCGAGCTGTTTTCTCCATCTGTAAAACCTCATGTTCTTCATTCACTCCTTCTCTCTCTCCCTCTATAATGTAGAGCTGTGTGTAGATGCTGTTCAGTAGGGTTTCATTCTCCTGGAATTTGGTTCCCTCAAATAAACCCTCATACTTGATCTTCATGCTGGTTTTGTGCTGGTCTTTGACTCTCTGCAGGTCTCCAGTCTCCAGTGTGTGTTTCTGTAGGACTGTTTCAGTTCTTTCATGTCTGATGTGGGTTTGAGAGTGGGATGAAGAAGATGAGCTGATCGCATCTGTGCCATGCATTTTGCTCCTGCAAAGAGACAGTTCAGCTTAGATCAGTGATGCTTAAAAGACCACCTGAAATGTATTCCACTCTGAGATATGAAAATACAGTATGGGTAATGCGAGATGAGTATGTTCAAAAGCAGATTGGTATATAAAAGTATGTTAATTGAGTAAAATCTATAATTTTAATAAGCTGAGGCAGGTTTTAGAATATTGAATATGATTATTAAGTACATATTTTGATTAACTTATTTTTAATGTGCAATTATATTATTACACAGTAAAAGCCAGAGTGTTAAAAAATCAATAATGAAAGTTTAACTTAGAGAAAATAATGTAAATGAATTCAGTGATTTGGGTCAAACAATGATTACATTATAACATAATCATTATAACCTGATGACTTTTGCTCTTGGCTTGCCAAAATAATTTTAAATTTAAAAAGTAACAAGCAAAGATCTAAAGCAAACAATGACCACTATAATGGTGACACACAAATTGTGATTTTCTTGTTTGGTGATTATGCTTGTTAACATCCAGTGTTCATCACTTCTGATCAATCAGCACGTAATTAATCACATAATTATCTCATGAATATTAACACAGCTTCAGTGTTACTTTAACACTCTTTTAGAGTGGGACCATATATGCTCCGAGCAGTATTAATTTAACACTCTGGCTTTTACTGTGTATTAATTAAAACATTATTCATCTGAGATGCACAATATAACTTAGCAAGTAAATGCTTATACTAACAGAGAGTCAGAGGTCACTGCTGAATTACTGAATTCAGGGGGTCTCTTCATAGATGTGTCACTCTTCAGAGACACACTGCTGGGTTCTGGAGACTCTGATCTCAGTTTCTTCATCCTTGTGATGCTGATAAACAACAAACAAATCTTAAAGGAGTAGTTCACAGTAGTAGAAAATAGTAGAAAAAAATACTATGGAAGTCAATGGGGCTCATCAACTTTTCAACAGAAGAAAGAAACTCATAAGGGTTTGAAACAAGTGGAGAGTGGGTAAATGATGAAAGAATTGTCATTCTGAAAGTGAACTACTTTAATTTTTCACAAACATACTATATAGTTTAATGCACTACAAAAGTACATTTAGGTGAATAAAAATGTCTGTCAAATGCTGAAATGGTGAATGTCTTACTTGGGGTCAGAGGTCATTTCTGAGTTGCTGAAGGCAGAGGACTGACTCTGTGTGGGTTGATCACAGCTTATTTTAGAGGAAGTGTCCTCCTCTTTCTTCTCTTGTTGACTCATTTTAGAGGAAACGTCCTAATCTTCTGTCTCTTCACGTCCTCTCATCTGTCAAAGAGTGTTGAAAACATAGTTTAAAAGATAAAATAAAGAAAAAAAGAACTAAAAGAAAAAAATCTGACTGTTATAGCACCTCTGTGTGTAGAATCTATGCTGTTTTCTAAATTCCCAAATAAAGGTTACAGTTAAACACCATTATTTCTGTATATAATGACACAGCAAAAATGAAATCCCATATAAAAAAAGAATCAACCCCAAAACAGCTTCTCATTTTTACAGGAGTACATGAAATTCAGATTTTCTATCTGTTAAAGCATGTGGAAAATAATCTTAAATCGTGAACTCAGTTTTCAGGAATGCTTTGCAAAATTGATGCATGGGAAAACTCCCAAACGAAGAACAAACCCGTTCAGATCAACCAGAAACATAAGAATTAATAACAATCAATTATTTCATCATTTATATAGCACTTTTCTGGGTACTCAAAGTGCTTTACATGAAAGGGGGAGAATCTCCTCAACCACCACCAATTTAGAAGCCAATTTAATATCTGATACTCGGATACTACATAGTTTAAGGTTTTTTTTTTTTGTTTGTTTGTTTTCTTGATGATTAGGATGATGAGTTGGTAAGAAGAGATGTTCTAAACTCTTTAAGTCTTGTATCCTACTGGAAGTATATTACAAAACTGCAACAATTAGGATTTACAGTTTAAAGTAAAATATTTAATATTTATTACTTATGTCTCCTAGTTCTTCCGATCTTCGTCCTCTTCAATAGTCAAAAATCTGCATTTCAAAATAACTCTGCTACGCACTTCAGTTATCGTCTCGGCCATTTCGGCCAGAACTGTTAAATTGTGGAATGATCGAGGTCTTAAATCCAGTGTAAAGAACAGCAACACAAAAACAGCAGCTCAGTGAAGGAGACATACAAGCTTACTTGGTAAATTCTTAATACATAAATAAATACATTATTAACTTACCACAAAACAGGCGATTTAAAGATGTGGCAGTTTTACAACCTGGAAATGGCAGGTTTACAACCTTGATATGGCGTCTCTTCTTTTCATCCTCTTTCACTTTCGTTTCTAGTTAGTCACATGTTCCTTCACAGTAGATGTAAACACACTCGCGCCCCTCTAGTGGCGCGGAGCATCATCACACTCAATGAGATCACTCTAGAGCAGCTGTGATGTAGGTGACAGCACAACTGAACAAAACCCCTTTAAACCATCACAGAAAATGTTATTGCTTTCCACTACAAATACCATCACAAACCATCAACTTTAATGTTTTCTGTAGTGTGTTGTGGGACATATTCGATTAAGATTTATTGGTTTTAACAAGCCACCAATAGAAGGCGACTAATTACCAGTAGAGACCCACGGAAACCATTACAGTTTGCATTAAAACCAATACAAGTCCCATTTTAAACAGTAAAACTATAACAAATTTTGTAATGGTGTCTATTGTTTTTCTTATTTTTCAGCAGGGAGAGCACACAGTCTGAATGAAAATTAAACTTGGCACAAAAACTAAACATCAATAAAATGTTATGTCATCAGATTAAGTAATTACCTTTTTTTGGTGGGGTGGGGTTTAGTCTCACAATATACAATTTAAATACACAATATATTTGATAATAATATGCATAACTATATACTATTTATTAAAAACATGCTTACATAAAAGAACAGGCTTCTGTGTTGATAAAGAATAATCAGTCCACTGTTGCATAACAAAGAGAGATAAGCTACAAAGCAGCAGACCCAAAAGGGCGACTATGGCAGATATACCGGGGACTTCATATAAAGCACTTGAAGAGCCGTAAAATCATGTGATATCAAAATACATTGAAATTTCTCAAAAACAGCAAAAACATTTGGATGGCTTTCAGCCTCACTGAAGGGTATTCAGATTCAGCAGTGGCACAGGAATAATTATTTCATAATGTCACATAAAGCGGTGATAAAGGAAAAGTCAGTAACTTCAAATGGACCTGTTTATTAATAAAACAGTAGCAAGAGGATGGAAAAATGCTATCAGGCTGTAGTGATACTATAGAGATGAGATCAGGTATTAGTCAAAGAGTGCAAGACAACTGGGCAAACATGAGTCTTTATAAAAGCTCATAAGTTTAACTTCTTAACATGTCCAGGAGATTCTCAGAAGTCAACTCATTTATTCATTACAGCTCTCAGGGTGATTTCAGGAACCAGTGGGTGAAGATATGAACCAGTGTTGAAAACAGTTGTGTACAAATTGTGTTCAGGATTCTTTGATGAGTAGAAAGTTCAAAAGAACAACATTTATCTGAAATATAATCTTTTGTAACATTTTAAATGTCTTTACTGTCCCTTTTGATCATTTTAATGAATCCTTTCTGAATAAAAGTATTAATTGAGTTAATTTCAACCCAAAAAAAGAAATAAATACTTTACATTCTTACTAACCCCAGACTTTAGAACAGTAGTGTATATTGTTTCAAATTATATCTATTTCAGATAAATGTTGTTCTTGTGGGAAGGAGGAGGCGGGAACCGGCGGACAATCGAATGATTTTTATAATAAAATAAAGACAAAACAGTGCGGTAGCCCCTCACGGACGACTGCCGCACACAAACAAAAACCAACAACAAATAAAACCTAGGACCTGGTCCTCTCTCGTCCTTCACTGTCATCGCTCCTGTTTTATATCCTTCCATCTCCTCCGTGGGACTCGAGACCGGTGGATCGAGTAGGTGTCGCTCATTTCTCATTCACTCCACTGGCCTCGCCCCGTTCCTACGGCTCTCGGCCCCGCCCCACTCATCACAACGCAGAGCATAAAAGAACCGGTGAACCGGGTTCCCCGGGTGCTGGATCTATAGCTGCCCACTGCTCCGGGTGTGTGTGCACTTGGATGGGTTAAATTCTGAGTATGGGCTATCATATTTTTCAAATGTCACGACTTTCACTTTAGATAAATAATAAACCACCTTCACATTCTAATACCTGTCAAACCCATATCATTTTAAACCACCTCATAAACCAGTGCACACACACACACTTATATTTCCAGTATGACAGTAGTTTTCCCAGCTAGAATATTTTTGGTTCTAAAAATGTTCTAAGAACATTCCCATGGATTGTTCTAACAATGTTTTTAGCGGGTAGTTTTATTTTTATTCCCATAACGTTCTCTCAAAAAATAGAATAACATTCTAAAAATGTTTATTAAGAACATTCTTAGAACATTATCCCTTAATATTTTAATTAAGGTTTTTGATAATGTTGTAACAATGTTATCAATAGACTTTTTTTTGTTTTTAGAGAATGTTATCCTACTTTTCAGCAGAACATTCTGGGAACTGAAATAAAACTAGCCGCTGAAAAAAAATCCTAGAACATTAAAAAATAATAATAATAAATAAATAAATAAATAAAAATACAGAATATGTCTATGCTTCAATTTTAGGACACTTAGACATGTTATACATGCAGCATATTTTGAATATCCCATATGTGTATGCATTAAATAAATCATAGAATTATAGATGACTTTGTTTTTTATACACTTAAAGGGCAACGTGCCTTGGGAGACACAACACATTAAATATAAAATATAAAAGATATTTAAAAAAAAATTGTTTTAATGTTTTAAGTCCAAATTATATAAAGAGTGAAATGAAAAGATTGTTTTTTTGCTGATATTTTTGCACTCTAGCCTGTTTTAGGGTTAAGATACCAAGATTTTGCAATGACACTGGTGTTATACGCAGATTAAACACAAAATTATTAGTTAACATGAAAACACAATCATTTAGCGCTGATTTTAGATGCCTTGTTTACTGAACAGAAAGAAAACACATTGATCTAACAGCTGGTGACAATTCAGCGGGAGGAAACAGTCTAAAGATCCTCTGAAACTTTACAGTAGCTTTTATAAGATCACAAAACATGAAAATGGATTCGTTCAAACACAAGTAATAGCATATCATAAAAGCTAACAGACTATAAACAGCGAATCTTTCATTTTTTTTTATTTTTTTTATGAGGTCTTGGACAATGAAATGCATGAGAAATATAAAAAAAAATTGTGAATGCTTGAAAAATACAGTTTTTCAGAGATGGGCAGATATTGCATTACTTATATTTAAAACATGCTTTTAATTACTTTTGAGTATTGATGTAATTTATAAAAAAATATTTTGACAGATTGACAATGTATTAAAAATAAATAAATAAATATAACAAACATTAAATAAATAAATACTTAATACAACATTTTAGTGGTTTTTATGCAGTCTGGTGTTGTTCAAATGGTTATGTCCTTTTTTTCAGACCACGAAAGGCTAAAAAATAGTCTGAATGTTACAGCTGGTTGTCAGTTAAAAAAATTTTATATATTTTTGACCAACTTCTCCCCATTTTTTATTTAACTTTTTGTGAGAAAGTAGTCTTTATGCTGGCTAACTGAGCTACTTTTCTTCATATTGTCTTGTACAGTAAACTCAGTATGAGGGACAATGCTGGAATGAAATGTTTGACAAACACAGTTCCTAAAACAATATTTTAACCTACATGATCAACTTAAAAACCTATTTAATAATAAATTATAATTTAATCAAGCCATTATTTTGTACAGAAGTTTGATACTTTTTTGACATGTACGTATTTGTGAATCTTTGTGCTCACCTCTGTTGCTTGAAATGTCTCAGTTGTTTCTTACAGCAGTTTGTTCAATCTGACACAGAGACAGTTCAGAATCATAAACCTTGAACCCAGCGTAGAGGGGTTCAGTGAATGTGGTGTTGAATGTGTGTAAGTGTGTGAGTGTGTGTGTGTCAGAGACGCTGTAGAAGGACAGAGAGCCGGCTGACCAGTCCAGATACACTCCTATTCTCTTAGAGGATGAACGGACTGGTATATTCCTGCTCATATTATTGTGCCAGACAGTGAATTCATTAGCAGAGCAGTACAGACTCCATGTTTTATCACTGTATCCAAACCAACAATTACTCCCTGCTTTCCTCTCGATTCCTTTATATGTCACTGCAACATCAGCTGCCATCCCGCTCCGCTCAGCCTCCCAGTAACAGCGTCCAGTCAGACTCTCTCGACACAGAACCTGCTCATAGAGCTCAAATCTCTCTGGATGATCAGGATACTGCTGTGGTTTTTTCACATGTGTCATCCTCCTGTAATCTTCAGACAGGACGAGTTGAGTGTGTGCTGTGTTTGGATCCAGTGTGAGATCACAGGCATCTGAACACAAGAAGAGAGATACATGAAGAGAGTGTGTGTCTGTGAGTGTGTGTGTGTCAATAAAATGTAAGACCTACATTTCCTCAGTCCGGATGTGATTCTGAAAGGTTCTCCGTGGTCCAAACTACAAAGAGACAAATATAAACCACAAATGATAAATGTTTGGTTTAACATATGTATGAAGCAGCTAAATCATTAGTGTGCAAAGTAACAGAAAACAGAGTAGCCTAATACAGGATTTAGGTAGGAAACAGTCTAATAAACGTCACAGTGATGTCACCATGAGCTCCCAGGATACTCTTGATGAGATCACAATGTGAGGTCACAGTGAGATAAAACTCTAACCTCACAGTGCCCATGGTGTGTGCTCATACTAATAAAACACAAATAGTGGCATTCATTATATTTCCATATTTTGTAACATTTTTTTGCATAACATAGTTTCCCTGTAGCTCAAGTGGTAGAACATTGAGAGGTTGGGGGTTCGATTCCCTGGGAACACAAATGAAAGGTAAAAATTGATAGCCTGAATGCACTGTAAGTCGCTTTGGATAAAAGCGTCTGCTAAATGCATAAATTTAATTTAATAACTATTATTCATTATGTAGCCTAAACATGCCTTTATACTTCACTCATGTTCCAATATCCATGTTAAATCCTTCATGTACGCTAAAATGTTTGTTTGGAGACTGCACACTGATTTTACAGCGTAACTTTTAAAATTAACTGTAACTTATGTTTGGTTAACTGCATTTAGTTTATTTTTAACGAATGGCTGAAATGTCAGAAACAGTAGCTCTAATGTTGTCTGTATGTGCATGAGTTGCCTGTGTGATCAGATGGATTAAAGTAATCAAATTAAGATAAAAAAGAAAATAAATAAAATTCATTAAGAGGGTCACAAAAACTAGTGCAGCCTATACTTTTTGCACAGTTTTTACCGAATCCTCATGGTCTTGTTTACGCTGCTATTCGCGCATATAAAGCTAAAGCCCTGTATAAAAAATAAATAAAAAACATTCTAGTCTTACTGGTCAACAACTGACAAATGAGTTTGACGGTCAAAAAAATAAAAATGAACAAAATTATGTTATTTTACAATTCTCCACTGTATTTACTATGTTGCTCGCAAGTTGAGGTAACTCAAAAATGTGTGCACACAAGCTGACACCAGACGTGATATTTGAACATAGCCACCGCTCGCGTCCATATTGATAATTTCAAGTTTTGCGTTGAAACAACCGTACACCCAATTTTCTGCTGTATGTTTGTTTTTCCGTAAATGAGGCCCACTGTGAGTATCACACTATGAGAATGTCAATGTCATCATTGCTTGATCTCACATGTTAACTGGTTAGACCCAAAAAGCCAGATCTCAAAATCTTATAGCCAATGTTGGAAAGGGTTCAAAAATGAAAATTATGTAGATAAACTAAAGAATTTGCAGGGTCTGGAAAATTTTCCTTAAGACAACTGGGAAGTTTTACTCAGTTATTGCAAAACACAAGATCATCCAGGTAACAATACACAGTATATCATACGTAGAGGTTTAAACTGAGTCACTTGTGTAAAATATATTATTTTGTCTTTTGCACTATATGTGCAAATTACTATATGAAATGTGAAATAGATTATTTTATGTAATTCTCATGAGCCTTTCTATTCTATTAACCTTTCATATATACTGCAAGTTGTATATAAACTGTAAAAATCAGTTTTTGATTTCCAAACAGTCCCTTTGCAAACAGTGTAACCATTAGGGCTGTCACTTTTGAGAAAAATCAAATTCGAACGAATATCGAATATCATGCAATGTATTCAAATATATTCGAATATCTATGTGCCCGCCCCCCTCGCGCGTGAAAAATAATTATAATTATTATTATTTTTTACTTAATGTTTGAAACAGCAGGTTATCAATTCAGAATATCAACTTATATGAAGTGCCACTATGCATATCCCACAACATTAATCAAAATGAAAAAAGGAGTAAGGCATATAGCCTAGCCTAATTCATTTCTTAATATTGTTTGCAAGAAACACCAGTCTATCAACTTGATCTGGAGAACACACATTCGTAGCGCACAGATGTGCCGGGCTACTAGCTATTATTCGCTTGATTTGGTCATGGGCCTATGCTACAATACATCTAGAGTGCCCTCTACTGGATAAGATGGCAAAGAATAAAACAAAAAAACAAACGGTCTAATCCTAGACTGTAAAAAATCCGCTACACATGGCATTTTAAAAAACTGGATATTTTATTTATAGTTCGATTACGGATATTTCACGTCATGTTCGAATGCATATTCGAATATCGAATAAAAAGTGACAGCCCTAGTAACCATTCAGACAGAAGACAGGGAGACTAAAGATTAAATCCATTGAAGAAATGTTGCAACTTGTTCAACTACCTTAAAAACTATTTTCAAGTTAATTAATTTTGTGTTGTGAGATAAAGTGTGGTTTTGTTCCTTGATTAATACCAGTAAAAACTTCATTTTGGTAGGCATGATGCACAACTGACAGCTGTTGATTTTATACTGCTCAACTGATATTAAACAGCATTGCCAGTATTATTGTATAGTGTAAAATAAAATGAACAAATAAATAAATAAATAAAATAATACGGTCTACATACTTGAGTATCTGCAGTTTATAGTTTGTATCATCCAGTTTGTGTTTGAGCAGCTGGACTCCCGATGGTCCTGGGTGATTGTAGCTCAGATCCAGCTCCCTCAGGTGTGAGGGGTTTGAACTCAGAGCTGAAGACAAATAACCACAGCCTTCCTCTGTCACCATACAGCCTGACAACCTACAGACACAGTCAGATCATCTACAGACACACATTGACATTATGACATTCGACATTGACATCATCCTTCTTACACACCTCAGTATCTCCAGATGACAGTTTGGACTCTTCAGTGCATCAGAAAGCAGCTTAACTCCTAAATCCTTCAGGTCATTGCTACTCAGATCCAGCTCTCTCAGGACAGAGTCTGAGGATTGTAGAGCTGATGACACAACTTCACAATCCTGAGCAGTCAGATTGCAGACAGCAAGACTGAAACAGAGTAAATAAGAGTAACACATCCCTTCACACTGGTGTTTTTCCCTCAGCATTTAGACAGGCTAGTATAACTACACTACTTAAGAAACCCACCCTCAACCCATCTCTTTTAGAGACCAGTTTCCCTTTTTCCTTTCATTGCAAAACACTTGAACGAGCTGTGTTCAACCAAGACACATTTTTTACACAGAACAACCTCCTTGACAGCAAACAATCTGGCTTCAGAGTGGTTTGAGTCTAACTATCAGATAGGTCCTTCAAAGTATCTTGGAGAGGGGAGGTGTCCAAAGTCACAACATCTAACTACTGGGGTGCCTCAGGGCTCAGTTCTTGGACCACTTCTCTTCTCTGTCTACCTGGCATCACTAGGTTCTGTCATTCAGAAACATGGCTTTTCTCATTCCATCCTGATGATCCGACATTAGCTTCTTACATCTCAGCTTGTCTAACATACATTTCTTGCTGGATGAAGGACCATCATCTTCGACTCAACCTTGCCAAGACAGAACTGATTGTGATTTCAGCAAACACATCGTTTCATCACAATTTCACTATCCAGTAAGGCACATCAACCATAACTCCTTTAATAACAGCCAGAAGCCTTGAAGTTATGATTGATGATCAGCTGACTTTCTCAGACCACATTGCTAAAACTGTACGATCCTGCAGATTTGCTTTATTCAACATCAAGAAGATCAAGCCCTTTCTTTCAGAACATGCTGCACAACTCCTTGTTCAAGCTCTTGTTCTATCCAGGCTGGACTATTGCAATGCCCTCTTGGCAGGTCTTCCAGCCAATTCTATCAAACCTTTACAATTAATCCAGAACGCAGCAGCAAGATTCATTTTTAATGACCTGGAAAATATGCACACCACACCTCCGTTTATCAGTTTGCACTGTCTACCAATAGCTGCTTGCATAAAATTTGAGGCATTAATGTTTGCCTGAAAAAAACACCACTGGCTCTGCACCCCTTTACCTAAATTCATGACTTCAGACTCATGTGCCTCTAGAACCTTGCGTTTTCGTTGCTTTATTGTGCCATCCCAATGAGTCACAAAATCACTTTAACAGACTATTAAATTAACTGTTTCCTCCTTGTGGATTGACCTCCCCAACTCAATCCGAGCAGCGTAGTCTTTAGCCATCTTCAAGAATCAGCTAAAAACACATATCTTCCATCTTCATTTGACCCTCTAACTGTAGCACTGTCTATTCTAATACTATTATATATATATATATAGTGACGAGTGTCTCGATTCCACATCAGCATCGCCCTGGTAATTCACGAGGAGCACCGGCTCGAGGCTCATCTTGGGCTGATCACCCGCATCTGCCGCTCATCAGCCGGGCCTCATATAAACAGCACACACACAGGAAAAGGGTGAGAAGCCTCTCCACAAGCTAGCACACTGACTCCTCTCTCTGCCTTCCAGAAAGCAGCCTGATCACTGGATCAGCCGGATCACCATCATCACCCCGCAACCCTTCACTTTATAATAAAAGCCATCCTCCAGGGCTTTACACTTGAGTTTGCTCCTGCGTATTCCTTCCACCCCTCCACACTGGTGGAGAATGCGGGCATAACTGTGGAAGGAATACAAATCTCAGATTCCCCAGCTATTCAAACTACTTGGTTTTTTTTGTGTTTTCTCTGCCAGGCGGCTGCTGCTCCCCGAACCTCCAGAATGGAAGAAATCCTCCAGCGACTTACGGAGGTCAGCATCCGCCAGCAACAGATTACGGAACACCTAGCTGCTCGAGTGGACCAGATCGAGTGGCGTGCCCTTGCAACTCCTTCTTGGCCAAGACTGGCCGGGGTTCGACCGCCTCCTGGCCGCCACCATACAGCCCGCCACCACGAAGGGGAGCCGCCCCAAGAAAAGGCCAGTAAGAGGAACCTGTCAGCAGAAGGCCCTACTGGCCATGGACAGCGGGAGAGATGGTGAGTACCCGGTTGTTGAAACTAACCTCCACCATGATCTGTTTCAACAGGTGAACTAAAACCGGGGCCCCATCCTCTCCTGCACTTCATTGTCCAAAATGGCCTACTCTACTGTGTCGCGCAGCGAAGGGGGGAGGAAAAAACTTTGTTAGTGGTACCCCGGACGAATACGGAAAGGGTGCTAGAGTTGGCTCACTCACACCCCCTGGCAGGCCCCCTGGGGTCCGAGAATACCACTAACCGGGTTAGGGATTGCTTTCATTTGCCCGGGCTGGAAGCAGAAGTCAAACGTTTCTGCCAGGCTTGCCCGATCTGCCAGAAGACGTCCCCACGGAAACCTCCCCCCAGCCCGCTGATTTCACTGCCCATCATTGGGGTGCCCTTCGAGCGCATCACAGGAAAAGGGTGAGAAGCCTCTCCACGAGCTAGCACACTGACTCTCCTCTCTCAGCCTTCCAGAAAGCAGCCTGTGACCGGAAGACTTTGCCACGAGCACTCCACCGACGTACCTGGACCCGAGTGAGAGCACCTTTGCACGACGGATCACCGTCATCACCCCCGCAACCCTTCACTTTATAATTAAATCCACCCTCCGGGGCTTTACACTTGAGTTTGCTCCTGCGTATTCCTTCCACCCCGCCACTATATATATTATTTTATATATATATATATATATATATATATATATATATATATATATATATATATATATGCCCCTTTTAGACTTGCACTTTATTCGTCTATCTAGCTCGGTCTATTTTGTTTTTTCCTATCGGTTTTCTTTTTATTTATTATGATTTAAAAAATTGCTATGCGTACTGCATTAAGCTAACTGAGACTTTTTGTAGCACTATGATATCATTGCTCTTTTGTTGTTTTTCATTGCTTTCATTCCTCAATTATAAGTCCCTTTTGATAAAAGTGTCTGATGTAAAATTAAAAAAGCATAATTTTACAGTTTGTATTTTGATAATATCAGCTGATTTCAGTTCAAGTCAAAGACTTTCTACAAATTATAAGATACAAGATACATTAGTCAGCACAATAAACTAAAATCACACTCAAAAACGATTTCTTGTTGTAACATTTAAACACTCACAGGGCTTTTCTGCAGTTGATCACAGCTGGTATCAGTCTTCTTCTTCCTTCATCTGATGTGTTGTATTTCTTGAGGTCCAGCTCATCCAGTGGCTCCTCTGACATCTGAAGCATGTAGGTGATTGTTGAGCAGTGAGCAGGAGAAAGTTTCTTCTCTGAGTGTTTGTCTGATTTCACAAACTCCTGAATCTCTCTGGAGAGAGTCTGATCTTTCACTTCCAGCAGACAGAGGAACAGATTGATGGATCTTTCAGTGGAGAGTTCATGTCCATCTTTGATCTTCTCTTTAATGTACTGTGTGGTTCTCCTGATGCTCTCTGAGCTGTTCTCTGTGTGTGTCAGTAGATCCTGTAGGAGTCTCTGATTGGACTCCAGTGAGACGCCCAGCAGGAACCGCAGGAACAGATCGAGCTGTCCATTCTCACACTCAAGCGCTTCATCTACTACACCTTTAAGCAAATATTTTACTGAAGCTAAATTCTTCAGTCGCTCCATAGTTTCATTTACATGGTAGTTAAAAACATAGAAAGCAGCGAGAAACTCCTGAACGCTCAGATGAATGAAGCTGTAGACTTTCTTCTGATAAATCACAGATTCCTCCTTAAAGATCTCATTGCAAATCCCAGAATACACTGAGGCATCAGTGATGTGTATGCCGCTCTCAATCAGGTCCTCCTCATAGAACATCACATTGCCCTTCATCAGCTGTTTGAAAGCCACTTCAGCAAGTTTCACAATCACTTCTCTGTTGGACGGCAGGAGTTTCTCTGGATCTCTCTCTTCATACTTCTGGTTCCTCATGTTGATCTGAATCCGCAGGAAGAGGATGTACATTTCAGTCAGTGTTTGAGGGATTTCTGCTCTCAGATCTTCTTCCAGGAGCTTCTGAAGCACAGTGGATGAGATCCAGCAGAAGACGGGGATGTGGCACATGATGTGGAGGCTTCTTGCTCTTCTGATGTGTGAGATGATTCTGCTGGCTTGATGCTCATCACTGATTCTCTTCCTGAAGTATTTCTCCTTCTGAAGCTCAGTGAATCCCTGAATTTCTGTCAGACGGTGGATGTATTTGAAGGGGATCTGATTGGCTGCTGCTGGTCTGGAGGTGATCCAGATGAGAGCAGAGGGAAGCAGCTCTCCTTTCATGAGCTTTGACATCAACACAGCCACTGATGAAGTCTCAGTCACATCACAAACTTTCTGAGCGTCTGAAAACATCAGTGTGATTCTGCTTTCATCCAGACCATCAAAGATGAACACAACTTTACACTCCTCATAAATCTGTGAGTCCAGATCTTGAAGTTCAGGATGAAAGTCCAGCAGAAGTCTGTGAAGACTGTACTGATGATCTCTGATCAAGTTCAGCTCTCGAAATGGAAGCACAAACATGAAATCTACATCCTGATTGGCTTTTCCCTCGGCCCAGTCCAGGATGAACTTCTGCACAGAGACGGTTTTTCCGATTCCAGCGATGCCTTTAGTAAGAACAGTCTTGATCTGCTCTTTCTCCTCAGATCCTGCTTCAGATGAGGCTTTAAAGATGTCATTGCAGTAGATTGCAGTGTCTTGTGAGTGTTGTGTTCGAGCTGTTTTCTCCATCTGTAAAACCTCATGTTCTTCATTCACTCCTTCTCTCTCACCCTCTATGATGTAGAGCTGTGTGTAGATCCTGTTCAGGAGGGTTTCATTCTCTTGGAGTTTGGTTCCCTCAAATAATCTCTCATACTTGTTCTTCATGCTGGTTTTGTGCTGATTTTTGACTCTCTGCAGATCTCCAGTCTCCAGTGTGTGTCTCTGTAGGACTGTTTCAGTTCTTTCCTGCCTGTTGTGAGTTCCCGAAAAATGTACAGATCTTGTCAGCTCATGTTTCTCTTTTACGTCACTGAATCTAACAGGTATCTCCATGGATCTGCTGCTCTTCACAGACACACCACTGGGTTCTGGAGACTGTGATATTGGTGGCTTGCTCTTGCCGATACTGACAAAAGACAAACAAAACAGCATTTTAGAGAACAACACAGTTCATCCAAAGATATTCTGTCATTCCAAACACGTAAGATTTTTTTTCTTCTTTGAAACACAAATTTAGATATTTAAAGAAACTGGAGTAGAAAACTCAGAAAACACAGTTTTTCATACACTATAACCTGTCTTTTGCTGTTGTGATGACATTCACTGTCATGTACCAGGTCACAACACACTTCAGTTGACTTCAATAGCTACGCGAAGCATCACATTAACATTTATTAAAAGGATAAGGAAAACTCAATGAAGTTGGGAAATACCCTGAATTATGTGTCACAAACCACAATTTTCAAAATTTGGAACTCTGCTGGATGGAGGAATATTTTCAGGTGAGATTCTGAATTAATTCAGTTAACATAAGCTCTGGGGTAAAATGTTCAGTGATTGAGCTTAGCATCTGCTGGAATGAATTGTACAGTACAATCATAACATCACCTACAATACAGACACGATCTTAGATCCATATTATCTGAAGGATCTAAGAATCCTCACATACAAACTGTTTTGCATCAAGCGAGCAACCATACATTTTTTTTTATTCACTTATGATTTAATCAATCATTTATAATCATCAGCCATTTGTGTAATATATTTTATATTTGTTATTTTTTTCCCTGCTTATGAATTTTATTCATTTATTCTTACATTTTGTCTGTATGAACGAGAAATAAGGTTTTATGGAAATTCAAGGTTTATGGGATGTTATTGTGAAGCAGTTTGGAAATAACACTATTTATTGGATTTGTGCTGTTTAGATGAAGACTGAGCATTGAAACACATGCTTTTCATTATCATTACTTCGTCTCTTAACTTACGGAAATCTGAATGGTTGGGTTGAGGTTACAGCACTTGGTTGTGTTTATCAGACAAGATGACGAAGAAGATTATGTGCTGCTGTAGAGTTATATTTTCGCAAGTTATAACACATGCACCTGAATAATTACGTATGCAAATACAGCAAGTCTGTTACAATTATGAAAACATTTTTATAATAAATTGCTGACAGTAAAATACAATTATGAGACTACAGCGTTTTTCATACATTAATTGCATTGATTGGGGATTTATATCACTGCCTTTCTGAAGGATGAACTATGACAGTTTTATGAAATAGTAAACGTGTATCATACACAAATATAAGTGAACTGAATACCGCTTACCATTATTTTGGATATATCTTCTTTGCAGTGCTTTGTAGTCAGTTAGCATCCATTTTTTCAACAATGTAATTTGATTTATAAAATGAGATTAAACCACAGATTCATATCGCTCCACAAATAAACTTAACTGTCCAGAAAAAATACTCCTCCACTTCTCATTATTGTCCAATGAAATTTAAACATGTGCCAGATCATGATTGGTTGGTGTTTTATACATAATATGGCATTAATGAATAAAGTAATATTCGGAAATATATAATATCTGGATTTTTTTATTTATTAATTCTACACACTAGCTTTGATTATTGATACAAAAAAAAGTTTAAAATATTGTTTGGTTTAATATTTTTGCTTCAGTCGACCCAATCACTGAAATAATTATACAGACTCAGAGTCAGAACAGACTGTGCAATAACAGTCAAGCAGAAGGCACACAACCCAGAGCAAGCCTCAGATTGACAGATATGTAAAAATAAACAGGTATTCAGACTTGTGACTTGTTTCCGAGTGATTTGTTATGGTTTTGTACACATTTTCAGGTTAATCATAATTCAAATGCATTTTTTATTGACCACAATACCATTGCTTTTTGTCTGAGAGGGGTACTTTTGAACCACTTTGAAAAAGGACAGGGGCTTGAGCCCCCAAAGCCCCCTCCCCGTCTATCTGTATAAGACGTATGCTTAAAAATAAATTGCGTCAAAACTGAGGCATACTTCAGACTTGAGTCACTTTGGATAAAAGCATCTGAAAATGTAAAAGTGTCTAGTTTCTTACCTGGGGTCAGAGGTCACTGGCTTCACACCGCTGGGTTCTGGAGACTCTGATCTCGGTCTTTTCTTCCTGCTGATACTGACACTAGACAAATACAATGTCATTCTAGACCACCTGCTGTGAATCTGCTGTTTCTCAATCTCTCGTCTCAAACACTGGCTGCGGTCTGCAGCGGGTCTACAATACCTTTGATTGACATTTATTCAAGAAGTTTTTTTTTTCTCAAAAGGTAAAAAGCCCAAACAACATCATTTAGCAACATTGCCAAGAAGTTGCCCCATGTACCATCAGGCTATGAGACAGACAGACAGTCAGGTGAATGTCTTACCTGGGGTCAGAGGTCATTTCTGCGTCGCTGAAGGCAGAGGGCTGACTCTTCGTGGGTTGATCACAGCTGATTTTAGAGGCAGTGTCCTCCTCTTTCTTCTCTTGTTGACTCATTTTAGAGGAAACGTCCTAATCTTCTGTCTCTAGAGTCTCATTGAGGTGGCACATCCTCTCATCTGTCAAACATAGTTCAAAAGATAAAATAAAGCTAAAAAGAACTAAAAGAAATAGTGTTGTTATAGCACATCTGTTGGCATTTTCATTAAACTGAGCTACAGCCTTAGAATTCACAAATAATGGGAACAGTTAAATGTAACCCCTCTCTCCTGGAACCTCATCGCCACATCTCGTACTTACTCCTAATAGGCTTTGAATCCAGGTCTCCATCATGACAGGCAGATGCACCAACAAGCCTGCTAACATTTGTTAGAAGCACTAACAAAGCGTCTGCTAACTGCATAAATTTAATTTTTAATTTAATTTAAATGTAATTATAATGAACAGGCTGCATTGTCCAAGTAGAAAGTTTAACTGAGCATGCAGCGCTGGTGCAATCACTTGAGTTTTCACTTCTAACAGTGAACGCAACTACTTGCTTTAGTTGTAAAGATAATCTGAATTGTAAACGTTTTTCCTTCATATGTGTTGATTCACAATAAAAACAAATCTTTGTGCATAAAATCAGACTAAAGAAAAATAGTATGCCACTTTCTGCTGTTTCCTTTTGTGCAGCAAAAACATTAACCAAGACTGCATTTTCATTCATTTTCATAATTTATTATTTACATAAATATTTATTGTATAGGCCTATTTGTTTATATATATATTTATATATGTTTATATATTTTTTTTTCTCCACTCGCAGAAGCGCTGCAGGTGCGTGATGTGATTTGAAGAGCTTGTGAATCATCATGTTCTGTTGTTTGCTGCTTTCAGCGCATGTGAAATCAATCCCCGGGAATTTTTTTTTTTTTTAGTATTTTTAATGGGTCTCAGACATTGATCCTTTCTAATTTAATTAAATTCTAATTTAAAATAATATTGTTGGTTAACGGTTAATAATCGGTTAACGACCGTCGGTTGCCGGTTAAGAAAAAAAGTTGAAAAAAGTTGAACATAGTTGAACCACTAAAATATTAAACTTCTGTCATGGTTAACTCTCCCTCATGTTGTTCAAAACCATTTTGAATTCTATTCATCTTCAGACAATTATTATTATTATTATTATTTAATATTCTTCCATCATTTTTGTCTTTCCATTGGAAGTCTAGGCAGTAGATTTATTATTTCATAGGAATTGTGTCATAACAGAGTTTGTAACATCAGCTAATGTGTTTTACAGATGGAGCGTGGAGAGACCGGACGGTTCCCACGGTGCTAGTTTTTCAGCACCCCACACACACATTCATATACTGTAGAAGTTTTCAAGAATACAAAGTTCATATGATGGTTTATATTTAGCTATGAAGCTATAGTTCATTCTCATAAATATTAAACTAAATATTAAAGTCCCCCTGTAGTAAAAATCAAGTTTTTTATGCTGTTTATGCTTTGTGGTTTTAAATATGCTTTTAGACAAACCAAGTGTCAATCCGTGAATCAACACCACTGCTGAGTATTTTCTCCTTTAACCGTATCCTGATGGCAGTCCCAGATGGTTTGAAACAACCCTTGGTTTGCTACGTCACAGTCCAATAACCAATCACATCAAAGAATCAATTCCTATCATTAGCATGCAAAATATACCAATACCAGCACAAGACCAAAAATACATTATAGCAAAAAAACAAAAAACAAAAAATAAACATTAAGCTGTGGTTTAATGTGAATTTAAATAAAGACAACAGGGGGACTTTACATGATATGCAGTTTCCACCAGTCTGTTCAATGTGTTAATGAGATTTTTGAAAGTGATTATCTTTAATAATTCAGATCCCTGTTGAAAATGCACATGTAATTATATGCTTGCTCAGCAGTGTTGGGGAACGTTACTTTTAAAAGTAATGCATTACAATATTGCGTTACTCCCCAAAAAAGTAACTAATTACGTTAGTTACTTTTTATGGAAAGTAATGCATTACGTTACTTTTGCGTTACTTTTTAAATATGAGCAGGGCTTGATTGTTTTTAATATAAGAAGTTATATTTATAGCAAATGTAAAAGCCCTTTCACACCAAAAAGTGTAAAGAATAAACCTCAGGCTGAAGGAAAAGTTAATTCACGTCTGTACAGTAGCACACAGCAGAAGAAGATTCAACACTCATGAGCAATTAAAAAAACAATGAAGCACAATTGTTAGTTTATCTAAAGTAATTTTTGCTTATTAGTATGGTTGAACTGGATCATCAAAGGACAGCAGCAAAGTTAATAAAATGGGATTAGATTCATTTGTGTTATTTAACATTTAATTATTGCAGGTTTGTGTGATATTTTAAGTTTGCATTTCACTGTTTTAATTCATTTTGATGAATACTAACTCTAAATTATTTCGTGAGTAGGGTGAATTAATACAGATTCACATTTAGTCTAGAACTACATCATGTTCACACAGTGCACACAACGCCTCTGTACTTCTGATTTCTCTCAGTATGGGGACTGGAGACTTGTCAGTCATTAAATGAAAAAAGAAAAGAAAGAAACTGGCATTACTTTTTAGAAAAAAGTAACTTCAGATATTTTCTTGTAAATTAAAATGTAATGAGTTACTTGACTAGTTACTTGAAAAAAGTCATCTGATTACGTAACTTGAGTTACTTGTAATGCGTTACCCCCAACACTGTTGCTCAGACCTAATGTTGTGTTGATAAGCATTATGTTGAAAGAGAATGTTGCAACTTTAAATTTTAGTTTTCAACATTTTATTAAGCTACCCTTTGTGATGTTCAAATGAATGTTTATCTAATGTTTTATTTTTAATAAAATGTAAGTGGAAATAACATTGTAGGAACATTATGCTAACCATAAAATAACGTTCTGGAACCATGAAAACGTTCTAAGAACATACATTTGTTAGCTGGGAAGGAAGGAGTCTTGTGAGATCAGGGGAGTAAGGCCTCCGTTACTCAAACACCGTTATTTCTGTACATGACAACAGCGCGCATGTCATTCTTTCGCGTTTATGTAACAGAATAAACAAGCAGTGGTTTATTGGTATCGTTTCGTGTTGGTGGCTATAGTTTAACGCTAAATCTGTGCATTAAAATGGGCCTTGTAGAGAAATATCTGAACGCAATACGCTAAATCACAGCACTTTACTCGCATGAAATGCACGGCGGTGTAACGTTATAGGCTATATTGTATCTCGTTCTCCGGTGTCGCTGTCTTCTGACGCGTTATTGGGGGCTCTGGGGGTGGGGAATTAGTAGTGTTATTAGCTCGATGCATACATATGCTCATCAGATTTCCTGCACATAGTAGACCTATACAACTATATAAAGGTATGGCTGAATTTTGTCCTTCAGTATCACCCAGCAGGCACAGTACATCAATGTGACGTCAGGAAGACGTTGGACTCCAACTAATCCAACGTCAGTCAGACGTCATATTTTGGTTGAAAATGAAAGTCGGGTTGACGTCTAAACCCAACTTTGTTTGACGTCAAACTCCAACATCAGACAGACGTTGAATTTTGGTTGGAATAAGCACCACACTGCAACAATGGGTGAAATGCATGGCAGCACATTAAATATCTCAAGATCTCAGCAGAGGAGGATTAAACAACTCCACAAACAGCATCACCAGCTTCACTTATTACTAACCAGACTGACTTTATTTCTGTCAGACGTCTACAAAAGCTCTTATTGAAAATTAACAGGGGTTTTTCTAATATGTTTAATTTCCATAAAACCATAACAGTGATTAGTGTTTCCATTAGTTGGGCTCTTAACTCGTATTATATCTCTTGTCTTTTTTGGCTGCTGTGATGGTGTGTATGTCAAGCACATTTGCAGCTTCAAAGAAAGCTAAAGTGACATTAGATCAGGTGATGGTGTTATCTGTTGATGGTTTTACAAATCATCATGAAAAAAAACCTGATTTAATGATGTTTTTTAGTCTAACAATTATGTTGTGGTTTTAGTACATTTGTATTACAAACTCAGATCCAGCAGTACTATAACAATCATTTAAAATCTTTTAACAAACATGATCTCAATAAAAGTTGCTTACACTGACACACACACATACATCAACAATCAGCGTATGAATCTCAACATTGGTGACATGCTTCATGCAGCAATGCATACTGGGAGCCATGATTTATACTGTGTTGGCTCCCAGCATGCATTGCTGCATGAAGCATGTCACCATTGTTGAGATTCATATACTTATTATTGATGTCTGTGTCTCGAAAACATTTCTCCCATAATGTATTTAAAAATGAAAATTCTGAATGTCTGACCTCTGGAAAGAAAGTATATAAAGTACATAATATAGTTCACTAATAATAAATAACCACTTTGGGTCAATGACAACAAGAGTCCTCAATCACTCTTCTTTATGACAATGAAAACTATACCACTTTATCTTTGTTTACGGCTCATTTCACAATAAACTATGTGTTTTAGCTACAACTATTACAAGAGCCACGAACTTACTAATACAAAAGTCAAACTATCCAACTAAAGTAAACATTGACCACAATAATGGTGACCAAACATTTCCAAATAAAACTTAATTCTTGTTAATTCTCAAAAAGAACTTCTGTAGACGTCTGACAGAAATAAAGTCAAACTGGTTAGTAATAAGTTAAGCTGGTAATACGTGTACTGTTTATGTTATTTTTGGGGGATGTTTATTCCAGCCAATATTCAGCATCTGCCCAATGTTGGAGCTTGACGTCAAACAGTCGTTGGATTTAGACGTCAACCAGATTTTCATTTTCAACCAAAATCCAACGTCTAACTGACGTTGGAGTCTACATCCTGTGCCTGCTGGACAGAGTATGCCACATTATACTTTTTTTTTCTTTCTTCGAAATATAACGATCCGGAGCAGAAGTCCCACAAAAAAGAATCAACCCAAAATAGCAGTTCATTTTTATAGGACTGTATGATTGTATTAAGATTATGTTTTGCTCTTACCACAAAAGCACGCATCCAGTCGTATAAACAGATTGCGTCCCTTTTTTCCTGCTCTCATCTTAGTTTCGGGGGGATGTTAAATGTCGTTTTTGCGCTCTTAACGGATACTGTGGGAAGGGGTGCCAGCAAATAATGAAAACTCGTGGTCTGTGATTGCTCGATCCTTCCCAAATGCTTCAGACTGCAAACGCCCCCTCCGGCCTCCCGCATCAGGTGCTGTTCTCTTCAGAGGGAGGAGGGATGCTCACTGCTACAGTCAGCTGAGCTCCTCCCTCTAGTGGCGCAGAGCGTCATTACATCATCAGAGAGTCTCGGAGCAGCTTGGTGACTCAACCACTGATCTATAGATGACTGGATCGCCCGCTCATCGCGTTCTAAACGGCCAACACAAGACACCGGAAGTGTTCGATCCGCTATCTTATTAATCCCTAGAGCGCCAATGCGAACCACTGACCTAAGCAAATCAGTCAACTGGGACAGTTTATGCTGTGTATGTAAATTCATTTTTATTTCAGGTGTGTCTGCCTAGTTCTTTATTAACATAATTATATTGTAGCCTACATAGTACGTGTATATTTTCTATGAAAAAATGATGATGTATATATATATATATAATGTCCTGATTGAGAAATATCTATTTCAGACCCTCCGAGATCGTGCAAATTTGTTTGTTATATAAACATTAAATATCTGTACAAGTCAAATAAATGTATACAAACATTTCTTTAGATTTCAGAATGAGCACTTTTATTATATATATATATATATATATATATATATATATATATATATATATATATATATATATATATATATATATATATATATATATATATATATATATATAATAAAAGTGCTCTTTTTTTTTTTTTTTTTTCAAGGTCATGTCCATCTGATGTTTATCACTTTCATGAAAAAAAAAAAGGTGTTTGTGTGACACCCTGTATGTGTAGGCTATATTACAAAACTGTATACTATTGTGCGCAGTCTGTCATGTCCACTGGAGTATCGTCACGTTGGAATAAAAGGACCCTGAAACAGAATCTACTACGGGTTACGGATCAGGTTATGCTACATTATATGGATACTTGCCCTTAAGTTTACCTGTTTTTACTTACCCTTAAACATACCCAGGTATGTCACATGACCTGCGTTCACCCCTGGACTGTTATTCTAGAGCTCCGCCCCAAGACAAGCTTCATTTCTTAAAAGAAATCGAAACCTCGAAACGAACCGAGAAGAAGAAACGTCAAACTGTACGAGAAAATCTGTTCAAGCAGAATCGTAAGTAGATTCCCGTTCAGTTTAGTCATTTATCATTTACAGCGAGGTTGCTAAAAACAGCTTTAAAATGTGGCAGCATCACAAAGGTCTTGATTTTAATAAAATTATAAATTATATTTCAACCAAAAAGCAACACTACAGGAAATAATAGCGCTGAATGTGTGTATGATGTTACTGTAATTTACTTTAAGGGGGAGACTTGAATTTGACTTCAAGAATTTGACTTCAAGTCTTACAAAAGTTTTTCCGATAGCTCTTTGAATGAAATTTCGTCTTCAAAAGTTACATGCACATCAGGTTAAAACATTTTTTTTTTTTTTAATTTAGACAAAGCAGACATCACAGAAGTCTGAAGTATTGAATTTAGGTAAAGGACTGCAGAGCCAGTTGTAGTTTTGTATGCAAACATCAATGTCTTGAATTCTATGCGAGCAGCTATTGGAAGCCAGTGTAAACTGATAAACAGAGGTGTGACGTGTATTCTTTTCAGCTCATTAAAAAATAATCTTGCTGCTGCATTCTGGATATATATATATATATATATACTTTAAAATAATGTATCTAAAATTTTAAACTAGGCTAACATACGTAATTATAATTTGATTTAAATTTTTACAAAATAATGCACATTATAATGTAGTATGTTGTAATTGTAGTTTTCAATTCTGGAGTAACAATAAATAAAACTATGTAATGGTATTTGTAGAACAATGTGTAACACTGGCTACTTTACCTGGTCGGTTCTGCATTCGCTGGTTCTGTCAGCTCAAACTGAGGTGTATTGCGCTTCACAGAAGTAATCAGACAATTATGCGTCTCAATCACATGGGAACCGTGAGCAGATGTTCCATGGTGTTGCTTTAAGAGCACAGTCAAGACTGATTTGTTTTTTTTTTCTTAGTGACGCAAAATGGAAGCCACTATAATGTTGGATGCCCTTAAGGAGCTTACGAAAGAAGAGCTTGAAAACTTCATTTGTTACCTGGGTGAAGATGTGGCAGAAGACATCGAGCCTATTCCTCGAGAAATCCTGGATGGAGCTGATCGTCTGCATGTGGTGGACTGCATGGTAAACCAGTACAGTGATGATGCTGGGAAGATCACAGCCAAAGTGCTGCGCCTCATGAAACAAAATAATCTCGCAAAACTCCTTGAGTCAAAACTTCGGGAAGGTGTGTGTGTTTTTATATTATACATCTAAAATATAAAAAAACATATAAAAATTATATATATATATATATATTCCTGGCTTCAGGTCAGCCGCCTGTGCAGGAGAAATCAAGACGCGCTGCAGAGCCTGTGGAGCTCAACCAGTCTGATGGGAAACCTCGCTGCATGACTCCATCCAGCCAAGAGTTTAAATGCAAAAAACTTCAAAAATTGGGAGATTATGCAAGTATCACTGTCTCAGTTATCTTTTGTAAAAACAATACCTTCAGGGGTAGTCAGACCTGATTTCGGAAGACCATCTTTCCAGCAGAAAGGTGTTCAGGATTACCTGAAAAATAAAGGGATTGACGCTCCTGAATATTACTCTTAAATTGTTTTCTAATGTAATATTTCTGTCAGAAAAATATGTGGAGCTGAAAGCAGATTCTTTGGTTTTCTGGCAAAATATACATACAATGCTAAATGTTTACTGCTAGGAAGTCTCAAGGGTTGAGAAACACTCATTCTGTTATTCTGCAGTCGCTCTTTATTAATTCGGAAAGAATGTGTTTCTTTCTCCATAGATTTATAAACCAGCAAGTTCTCAGAGGAAAGGCTCAGCTCTGCTGATCACCAACATTACATTTCACTATAAAGAGTACAACAGGGATGGAGCAGAGAGAGATGAGGAGAACATGGAGTGGCTGCTGAGAGCTCTGGGTTATAATGTTGTGAAACACAGAAATCTCTCTGGAAAGGTACGTAAAACAATATTCCTCCATCATGAAACCAATACTGTAAAACTAATTGATTCATAGTGTGGAATGTGAACACATAGCCTATTTCAGTTTTATTATACTATACATTTTATTTTTTGCAATCCATTTCTTTTAAAAATAGTTTGTTTATTTATCCCCAGAAAATAGATGGAGAAGTCAGAAACTTCTCTAAACTTCTCTCTGAACATCGAGAAGCAGACAGCACCTTTGTGGTCATCATGTCACATGGGGCAAGAATTGAAAATAGAGATGCCATTTTAGGTGTCCTTTATCATGAAGAGAAAAACCCTGAAGATGTCTACTATGTTGATGAGACCTTCTCTCGTCTGAACTCAGTCAACTGTCCCGCTCTGATTGATAAACCGAAGGTTATTCTCATTCAGGCCTGCAGAGGAGGTACAACACGACGGATGAAACTCAGTGCTTATCATATTGTTATATCTCAATTTTATTTCACAGCATGTGTATACAGTAGAATTGTCTTCCACATTGTTACCTGTCACTCAGGTCACTCAGGAGGTGTGGAATTTCGTGACCAAGTGCCTGAATCTAACCCCTGGGTTCATAGGGAGAAAGACTTTGTCTGCTTCATGTCCACCCTTCCTGGTGAGTCTCAAAAACACGGATGAAATCAGACTGATAGCTCACAGCTCTTCATTTGTCTCATACTTTAAAGTTTAGAAATGGTTAAAATCCTTTTGTTGACAATGTTAGCTTAATGTTGTTCCACACATTGAGGCAGTGACCCTCATAGAGAGCTGATCAAACATCGTTATCATGTTTCTGCAGTGAGCAAAGTTTCAAAGGTTACTTAGTGAACTACTTTATTGCATAATCTACCAATGAATTGTCTCCACAGATACTGCAGCTTACAGGAATAGTGAAACTGGAAGTCATTTTATCAATTACATACTCAATGTTTTCTGTGAATGGGCTCATCAAGATGAAATTATGGAGTTATTCAGGAAGGTAATTTGGAAAAGACAGATAATTTAACCTGATGTGCCTTACTGGTCATTTAAAGTACCCCCCCCCCCTCCCTCTCTCTCTTTTTAGGTCACTAATGACATGGCGACACGCCCAGGAAGAACGAAAGACAAACTCTTGCCGTGTCTAGAAAGAACCTCCCTTACGAAGAAGTTCTACCTGTTCCCTGGGCTCTGATGCACAGCTTAAACCAAAACTTTACATTTCATTCATTCATTCATTCACACACACACACACACACACACACACATACACAGATATATTCAGAAATTTTACTTTTTGACTTAATCTCTGGAAAATTTTTGTTGCTGCCTTAATTTTTTAATCCTAGTTATCAGACAGGCCTTGTAAAACTTCCCATGTCCAGTTGACTAAAAGTTAATCTTAAATCAACAAGAACGCATACTTTTTTTTATTTTATTTTTTAAATTAGTTTAATTTAAGTGTTTAAATTAAAGCTGCAGTAGGGAACTTTTGACGCTCTAGCGGTTAATAAACAGAACTGCTTGCGTCTTGCGGAAGAACATTGTAGCCGGAGCTACTTCTCTCTGTTTATGTCTATGAAGAATCACAAAGTTACTGGGTTACTCCGCCGCGGTACCCCCGAAGCAATCTAAAATAGTCCGAATATAAACACTTATTATAGGTGCACCCTAGTGATTCAGGACAAGCCAAAAACACGGTTTGGAAAATGGATTCATGGTGTACTCGCTTATTATATACATTTTTCTACATTTTGAACACAAACAAAGTTACGGACCACAGCTCTGATTGGTTGTTTCTTACCGGGAGCGATGGAGTTTCTGCAAATGGCAATAGGACACTGGGAGGAGCTTGATTTATTCACAGATTATCTGTCTCATATTCTACTGTCAGGACATAATGACAGGTGTCACAAATATGTAAAAAATATATATTTTTACAAAATTTATCTACTGCAGCTTTAAGCAAATAACTGATTGTTTGATTCAAATCCCCCCAAAATTGTGAGAATGTGCAGTCATTTTTACTCCATTCAGATGTTTTTAAAGAACTTTTAGAAATCTTTGATACTTCAAAAATGTAATTATTAAAGTTTTTCTAATTTGCTACTCATGCATTTGTCTTCCTTCTGCATCTTAATCTGCCTCACTTACAAGACTCAACCTGATATTACTGTCTAGAGAGAGATTTAGCAGCAAACTTCAACTGCAGGCTTTAACAAATCGTCCTGTTCTTCCGATCAGAAGCCTTCATTTACTCATAACTCTTGAGTTTAGAACCTGTCCTACTTAGTAGATAAAAATCACAAACACGACACTATTTACAATTTATTGATATGCAATATTTATTCATATAATTCATTTATATAATGAAACAGATGAGGAGAACAAAGAGAGTTGAATTCAAAATCTCTAATCAGATTTTCCAGTCATTATTAATGGCACAAACATGGCATCTGTCCACTGAAGGCATGCCGCTGTGGACCATTTACAATGTTAGATACTCCAATGAACTGTTTAGGCTACAACTGCATCTCTACCTCTGATTTGATTAGTTTTTTTATTGATTTGATGTTATTGCCATTGCCAAATCGTATTAGCCCAGTGTGCTCTCATTACGTTATTACCTGTTCTTTCATTTCACTGTAACTTGCATCCTTTGTGGAAATGATGTTATTCATACTTTAATAACACATTTTCACTTTGTCAGAAACAGAAAGGGCAAAAAGTAGATGTGAATATCTCCTGTTAAAGTTAGCAGGATACAGCGTGATAAAACCACAGATAGTTAACAATGGTCACAAGTTACTGACAGATTCAGTATCCCCCCGAAACTGTAGTTCCTATAAACATCCACAGACAGCATCTCTTACTGCAGCAATCAATCAGAGTCTGTTGTTAGTTTGACATCTGGACTCACAGATCATGCTCCTGTACTAATGTAACATGTACGGTAAGTGCTATTTATCCTAAACCTAATATAGGATATGTCACAAAAATATCACACATTTCTAAGATATCAAAATGCACATGTGATATAAAAGGGAAAAAGTCATAAGTTTAGGATAGTCGACAAAACCGAAGAAGATTATGAAATACCCTGAACTGTAATTGAACAAGACTTTGCAAACCTGTTCAAACAGGATTTACACACACAAACCAGGATAGGAGCGCTTCTAGAAGCAAAGATGAGTCACACGCTACATCACAACAACACTGCAGGACATTGTGAGGAGGATATAAAGGATTGCTGGGTTTCTGTAATCATTCTACTACAATAATAAACCAGAGCAGTGCAAATATCTGTGCTTGGCATTATCATCGTGGACATGGGCTCCATTATACTCACATGATAGTGCAGTGATGCTAGATCATCTGCTTTAGCTGACTGAACCATTATAACAGACCATTATGGTAATTAAACAGCCTTTTACTTCTCATCTGCCTTGACGGTCACTCTTTCCTAACAGACTCATAAATATAAACACGATACAAATACAAAAAGAGAAAAGGAGACAAGAGAATCGATGTATCTCTATTAACGGTATTTTCTGTTCAACAGTTAGCGTTACGTTAGCTGGGACGACATGCAGCGGGACGGCCTGATCTTCTGGGATCACGAAGGGAAAGAGTTTCTTCTTCAGTGGCACTCTAGCAAATTCTGCAATTAATGAATTGCTGCTAGCATCAGAAAAGCTGACCTTCCTCCAGCGTTTCAGCTGCATCATGTCTTGAAGAAACTCATGACAGTACACTATCTTCACTCTCACTACCTTTACATTTACCTCCATGTTTACTCTCGACATCCCAGCGGCCATCAATTCGTACGAGTCTCCATCGCGTCTGAGACCCCAGAAGCCATTTTCAGGGGTCAAAGGTTGTGTAGCAGGTTTACCCTCCAATCCGAAACACACTCCAAGACTCCAGCGGTGACTGTCTCCCACCTCAACGTCCCACGCGTGAGCTGCATCAGCGTACCCCACGCTGGCCAGCACCATACGGTTACTGTGCAGGGGAAGAGGGTTCCCCTCGTCCTGCCGATGAAAACATGAGGTCACAGAGGTCAGGTCATCGGACACAGAGATGTCTGGTGGAGCAGCGCTTGGGTTCAGGATCACAGGGTCTAAAGGGGACAGGGAAAAGAGATTTATGCTGATAAATAGTTCTTACAGGAATTAAAGGGATAGTTCACCCAAAAATGAAAAACGTGTCATTAATTAGTATAAATCCTCACCCTTACGTTATTCCAGACCCTTTGTTCATCTTCTGATGATAAACGAAGGTCTTATGGGGTTGGAATGACATGAGGGTGAGTAAATAATGATACATTTTTCATTTTTGGGTGACCTATCCCTTTAACTTTTACAGATCTAGTTCTCACAGTAAGGGCAGATGTCCTTCATCTTTTCCCACACTTGGTACTTCAAGTTCCCCAGATGTGTGGAAACATCGATGAGAGCTTCTGAACTCAGCTCCTGATCTGGGAGTGTGTGGTCAGACCTACACACACACACACACACACACACACACACACACACACACAGACACAGACACAGACACAGACACAGACACACACACACACACACACATCACAGAATCAGGTCTGAAAATCAATGCTCATGAACATTCTAAAAGGAAAAGTGAAAGTTCTGATAGAGAAAATACCTGTCCATAATTCTGTGATAATTCTGAGAACAAATGCAGAAAGAGAACAACATAAGCTCCTTCAATGAAATAACAATAATAAACTATAACCAACACACCAACAGGAGCATGTAACCTCACACAGAAATCATTTTTAATTTTGCTATAGTGATATTACATATACTACCACTAGAACACAAATACACAATGTGAAATGTGGGTAAAAGTAATAAATGCACATCTGACTCTGATAAGTGTAACTCTGTGAGATAAAACATTTAAATGAACACCAGTTTCTCTTTCTGTAGTAGATTTTAATGGCATGTCAGTAGTAGGGCTAAAAAATTCACAATATAATGTTTCATATCATTCGTTATCAGTGTTGGGTGTAACGCGTTACAAAGTAACGCGTTACTGTAATAATATTACTTTTTTCAGTAACTAGTAGTGTAAGGCATTACTCGTCTGAAAATAGTAATATTATTACAGTTTTCCCAAGCTAGTTACTTGCGTTACATTTGCCAGTAGCACCTTCATCACACACACAAGGCACACAACACAGAGAACAGAAGGGAAGGAAAGGAGGGCGTGAATGGAACAGTGATTGGTCTGGGTTTGGCACGAGGTAGCATTTACCATCACTGATTGGTCGACAGCCGGCAGCAGAGCGGCACGCTCAGACAGATGGGGAAAAATGGAAGCGTCAACAACGGCAAGCTCTTTTTCAGAGGAAGGTTCCCAGCAACAGAAAGCTAGTTTCGACGGGTGGAGATTCAGTAATTATTTTGTAGGAGTGCTCCGATCACGATCGGCCGCTCGTTAATGCGCATCTCAGTAAAGCCGGTTCTCTAATCAGCGGTTTATTCCATCAGGTGCGTGAACCATATGTTCATACAACCGTGCCAATAAACGCTGAAAATGAACTGGATTTGCGCATCTTCTCAGTTAATAACGGCTCTGTGTAGTAACAGCTGCTCTATGTGAAATCACGCACCTGATGGAATTAAACGCTGATTAGAGAACAGGTGTACTGACGAGCAGAAATATAAGTGAGTTGTGTAAACAGTGATTTATGTGACTTCAATTATTTCTTATTAAACTGAAATCGAAAAGTAAAAAGTATTTTTTGGAAAAACCACATCCTAGTGTTAGTCTTCATATGCTGATGAATAGTGTTAACACGGATATAGAAAAATAAGGAGTGCAAGAGATTGATTCCTAATGTCAGTTTATTTTTAATTAATACTATAGTAGTTCGGTTCCCTTTACATCTTTAACTACCCGTTAATTTATCAATTGAATGGGTGACCTATCCTCATTAATAGAGCAAACATTTGCCCCCCCTGAGAGAATTGGCAGGAGCCGCCACTGATAAAGACCCTAAAGAACACTCCTCCTTTGTATGTTCTCCCTCCATCTGATGCATCTCAGGCAATCATAGAGTAATTAAGAAAAAAAGATGTAACTAGTAATTTAACTAGTAATATAACTAGTTACTTTCTCCAGGGAGTAATAAAGTAAAGTAAGGCATTACTATTTTTGAGAGTAATATGTAATATGTAATATATTACTTTTTTGAGTAACTAGCCCCAACACTGTTCGTTATCGATAATTATTGAAACATTTTTAATAACCTTTTATTTAAAAAATACAAGTAGAAAAGTTTGAATTTAAACACTATTTTAATTTATTCGCATTATTAAGGCAAACTACAAATAATATTAGTTTTAGCAGTCAAAAACTAAAAAAATGTTAACAAAAGTATCTCCTTTATGTCTTATCTTAAGAAAAAAAAAAGTGTTTGTAGCCAAAAGTGTTCTGTACATTCTCTAATTACACATAAATACAATTAAATAACATTCAAAAATGCTGAAAATACAAACATTTTAAATTAGACAATATGTTTTACACTTACTTAAAAAATCTATAACTCTTTCTGGTGTAGTCTTATTTATCATTATTATTTTAAAAAGGTGCTTAAGAGAGCTTATTAAATTAAAACGTTTTCTACTTGTATAAAATGTGTTTAATAGAAGGGGGAGGGGTCTCTCCTTTGTTATTGTAAGTGATGTGTGTGTGTGTGTGTGTGTGTGTGTGTGTGTGTGTGTGTGTGTGTGTGTGTGTGTGAACCAACCTGCAGGAAGGTGATGTCATCATCCTGAATTCCTTCTTTCAGTTCTTTGACTCTGTCAGAGAGAGACAGCATTTCTCCTTGTATTCTTCTTTCCATCTTCGCTCTCTTTTCCTTCTCTTCTTCATTTAGAGCCGTTATCCTGCCCTCCTCCTCCTTTCTGAGGAACTGATGCAGCGTCTCAAACTCCATCCTGATTTTCCTCTCTGTATGCTGAGCTTGAAACTGGGGGAATGTCATGAGTACACACACACACACACACACACACACGAGACAAATCAAAATAAAACATCTAAGTGTATTGTCCACACACAGGATAAATGTCATGACAAACCAAAAACACATGTTCTTCTCAAGGCTGTAACTATTTTCATGTGATGATTTCCCCCATGTCACTTTATTGTGGGCACTATACTTATATATTTTTATTTCTAGTAATAATGTAACATTTATTTCTTGAATTTCTCAATCAGCTTCTGTTACATTGTGATAAAACTGTGATTTAATCACTAATGAATCAATTCTATCAACGCAAATTCAAGACCACTCATTATTATTAGTAATATATATTTTTCTCCAACAAGAACATATTCAATCCTCAATTCAGTTGTTCAGTGTTCATTATTTTAATTTCTTCATCATTAACTTGTGTAAACAACGAAGTCCAGACTTATTTGCAGAGTTCATATCATATCTGGAAGACTAACTCAATGTTTAATTCTATTTATTCTAAACATGAAGCTCACCTGAATGTACCTAGAGATTTTGGGATCTCGTGCTGTCCCTTTTTGTAATGAGACCAATGACTTCTCAGCTGAACGAAGAGCTGCTTTCAGCTTCGCCTTTAAAGATAAAAGTGTAATCATATAAATTGATTCTTCGTTAACGAAGTGGACGGCCATAATTTGAGCATTGATTAATGACATCATCGCACCCGCTCTCACCTTGCGTTGTTGCAGAGTCTGTTGCAGCGGCTGTATTTTGTGTCTCGCATGCTCCTGTTTCTTACACACTGCACATATAACCTCTTCATCTGTTTGACAGAACAGCTCGATTTTCTCTCCGTGTATCGGACACTCGTGTTCTTCATCCCTCTCTTTCCTCGTGCTTTGCTCTCTCAGGTAAGTCTCACAGGTGTTCCTCAAGCACAGGTTGGACACTGGCTCCTGCGGGGACAGCTGTCTACAGACGGGACAGTTTCTGGAGCTGCTGGAGGTCCAGTGATCATTAATACACTGTCTGCAGAAACTGTGTCCACAGCTCAGTAACACCGGGTCTCTGAAGACATCAGTGCACACGGGACACGACAGCTCATCCTCCAGCGCCATTTAGAGAGAAACTAAACAGAGATTTCACTAAAAACAATCCTGACTCTCTGTAAGAACATGGAAACAGACGGAGCAAACAAAACACTCCCTAATTTTAGTACAGCCTCTCTGTATGAGGAAATGACATGTCAAACTCTCATTGGAAGAAAAGAAAAATCGGAACTAATCCCAAAAACGTTAAAATATCTGAACACCAGAGGCGCTGTGCGCTGATGATCCTCTAAGGTTCACATTCAAATCTGCAAAAGCATTTAAAAAGTTGTAGATATTGGCAACTTATTAGTAAAAAAAATTTTAACACATCAATATAATAATAATAATAATAATAATAATAATAAAAACATTTCCAAGAAATTAAAAAAATAACAGTACATATAAAATGTCACCAAGCACACGTACATTTATTTATTTGACATCTGCAAGTCATCTTTTTGTGTTTGCTCATCTGAAATACTACTAGGGCGTCTCTTATCAGATGTGAAACAGACGTCTATTAGATGTCTTTAAGATGTTTATGGTTTAGAACATATGTACAATTGACATCTTAGAGACGTCTGTCAGATGCTTGATGCACAGAAGATGATTTCCAGATCAAGCGATCTTTAACAGACATCTTTCAGACGTATGTGTGCTATTCATTTCCGTATCATTTTACCCTTAAATATAAACACAAATGTAGTCTATTATTGCAGCTGAGATTTCATTTACTTGACTGTGACCACAGCAGATGTCCTCAGTCAACACAACTGGTTTGCAAACTCAACACACACACACACTCGGAAATGCAATGTGTGCTAGATTCTCTGTACTTACACATTCACACGTGGACAGAAGTGGACACACGTGGACAGCATTTCACCAGTACTCTTAAAAGCTTTTGATTTTAGGCTATATATTAAATGCTTAGTATTTGGAAGTGGAGAAATTAAGACGTGCATATGTGTATGGTCATTTGTTGTGTAAAATAAAATGATTTGATTTTGTTTACAGAAGCTACAATTGTAATTTATAACATTTAACATATTCCTGTCTTTATTTCACAGGTATAGTAGAACTATGCATGCATGTCTTTTGTTATTTTTGTTTCTATTATCATCAATCTTGATCTGATTAGTCTCCTAAAACCCCAGTGTAAATATAGTCTAATATAGACTGAGGCACTATCACAACGACAACAGAATAGAGGTCCAGCTTCAAATGTAATGCTGGATCTAGTTATTACAGTAAGAGCAGGTGTCCTTCATCTTCTCACGCACTTCGTACTTCAAGTTCTCCAGATGTGTGGAAACATCGAGAGCGTCTGAACTCAGTTCTGCATCTGAAAGCGTGTATTTCACACTGAACACACACAAACAAACGCACCAAACTTATACACGGATAAACTCATGCATATTTTCTTTTAGAAAACAAAGCATACCTGTTCATAATGCTGTTATAATTCTGTAGGGATGCACACTGAGACAGTTTCTCAAACCCCTCTTTGATTCTTCTCTCTGTTCGCTGAGAATGTGAGGATGGAGTTATCTTGTAAATGGGACGTCAAAGGTTTATATATATATATATATGAGGTAAAAGCAAAGTGTTACTGCTACCAGGTCAGTTGTAAGTACATCAGTTCAAATGATTGGAAATGAACTACACTGATGTAACTCTGTGTTTTTGATCTCTTATGCTGAACTTGTTCATGGACTCTTAGTTTGTATTAACTTTCCACTTGTTCAATCCTGTCTACTGTATGTCCTGTGTTAGGATCGGTGTCTTTGGGATCTGCTGTGTTGTGTTCTTTCTCCTCTTTCTTGTTCGTTCTGGTCTTTGATAGGTTGTGTAATGATGGGGTGTATGATCACCACTGGCGGTTCAGACGAGGCGTGATCTCGCCGTCAGCATTCAACAGGAAGCTCATTGTTGTTTCGTTTGTATTTGTGTTGAGAGCTCCTGGATCCCTCCTCCGGATGATGATCACATTTGTTAAACTCACCTTCATGTGCTCTAAACATTATGTTTTAAGAACGTGGAGCGTAGGGGTGTCTTGTCTATTTATTTTGGCTGGTTCGTTTGGTTTGTGTGTATACTAGTGTTTGTGTCTTCAGTCTTCCTGCTATTTTCTTTACACTTCACTATGTAAAGATTTCACAAAATGTATCACAAAACTCCCCAGTCTTCCTGCCTGTTGTTACGGATCTAATAAAATGTCTATGGAATGCAATTATTGTCACCTATTTAGATGATAGCAGGTCATTTAAAATGCATGCTTTCACATGATTGTGAATCATAAAGACATATACAAAGAAACTGATCATCTCAGATTTAAAGATTTCCTTTAAATACAGTATATCTGTGCAGGGTTTCCTGCTACATCAGAATGGTGTTGGACAACATTGTGAACAGTTTTGTTTGTTACGTGAATTCACCACTTTGATGAGCACAATTAGTGTACAATGGCCCCAGATCAGTTTTGTCCTTATTCTCCATTAAAAGATTCATCACTGATGCAGCTGAGCAGCTTCTTCATTACTTACTTAAAGCAATATTACTTGCAATCATTTATTGCTTAAAGTATGTGGTAGAAGTTGCTGTAATAAAAGCAAAGCATGCATGCAAAGCATACTCTACATGAAAAAGGCGGATACTTTGTTACCAGTGTGGGCGAGACCTTAAGAGAAATTGAAACCTCAAACTGAAGAGAACAAGAAACTGCAAACACATTTTTGGTTCAGTCAGACATGTAAGTATCTTATAGTTTTTCTTTTTACTTGTAACATAGAAAGAGCTGTAGCTAAATCTTATTAATAGTAGACCTCTTCACTTTCTTTTCTCTGCGTGTTTTAAACATTGATCCTCTTTAATAACCAAAAGACTGAATGTTGTGATTTCCTAAGCCAGGTGCAGTACTTCTGTCAGATATTTCTTTGCTTGTTTTTGATAAAAATAGAAAATTAACTTATTAGAACATTAACTCCATCTGACAAATAATTATACGGTCCAGTCATTAATTTATTGCTATATATATATATATATATACTTTTTTTCCACATGTCATTCCATTATATTCATATATCTTTTGTCACCTCAAAATGGTGTTGATGTAGAGGACTAATTTCCCCTGTAGTTCAGTCTGACTGGTTAAACTGGCTCTTGACACTTCTCTATTACTAGGCAGTGGATTTAACAGATAATAAGAGAACTGCTAGTGGGTTCAGACCAATTGAGACGGTTTTGTCCTTTTTTCTCTGATGCAGTGACAGAAAATGGATGCCACTAAAAACCTGATAAGTGAGGCACTTGAGCAGCTAATGAGTGCGGAGTTCAAGACGTTCGTCTGGCACCTGTGGAACGGTGTGTCAGCAGACATCGAGGCCATTCCTCGAGCGGCTCTGGAGAACGCTGATCGGCAGGATGTGGTGGATCGCATGGTGCAGAAGTACAGCACTAACGCTGGGACCGTTGCAGTTCAAGTGCTGCTCAACATCCACCAGAACGACCTCGCAAAGCGCCTCGATGTGAAACTTCAGAAAGGTAAAGGAAAACACTGCATGTGTTATGATTTATGTCTGATGCAGACCAGTGTATATTTCTCATAGAGTATGACAAACATCTTCTCTTTTCTCTCTCCTTCTTCAAGCGAATTCTAGCTGATTAGGAAGAGTTCAGCAGGAACAATCCCATCTACAGCAACACAGCCATGAAAATAAAATCAAGGGAACATTGTTTTAAGATTTCATTTATCTGTAATGTAGTTATTCATTGTCTTTCTGCAAATCAGTAATTGATGAAAAACACATCATGTCTGTATTTCTACAGTAACTCACAAAAAGAATGAATTTGAACAACAGCAGTGGTCAGAGTTATTCTCTCATCTAATAAATGTGATGTTGTTTACTACTGGTCTGTTGTCTGTGTCTGTATCTGTGGCAGTCGTGGTAAGTGATGTTTGGTTTATTTGCACCCTCATTTTATTTTCCATCCCAGTCAAGTTCAACTTGATCTGGATTGTCTTGTAACAGCTCACACAGTTTGTCTGTTTTGTCCATATTGCACAACACATCCATTTCCAGTTACTTGTTATGTATGTACCATTCCAGAGCCCCTCCCCTTCACACTAAATAAACCGGATTGACAAAAACATCTGCTTCTGAGGAAGGCTTTATTTCTTAACAGAAAGGAAACTTCTAAACAAAGTAACAAGGAAATGCAGACTACAAGAAAACTGTCTTCAAACAGAACTTATAGCCATGTTTATGTTTCTTTAGCACTTCATACAGATTGCTAAAAACAGCTTTACAGTAATAAACATGAAAAAACATGTTCTTTTTAATTATAACTCTGATTTCAATTATAAAGGGCTGCTGAAGGAAATAACATAGCGCATAGTACATATGATCAAAATACACACACAAGACGACATAACACAGAATCGTGCTGCAAATACACTTTTTATTTTAACATCCTGGCTTGTATTTCCCAAAAGAATCATAAGCCAAAAGCCCAGTTTCCACCACAGGAATTTGCATTAGATCTTATGTAAGCTGGTTTGCTAACCTTAGCAACTTCCCTTACAAACAATAACTATGGCTTTTCTATTAAAATAAATTAATAAATACTACACTACACTGGCTACACTAACCAGACTATTAAGAATAAAGGTGCTTCACAATGCCATAGTAGTGTCACGCTGTCTAGTCTCTGTTTCCCTGGGTGTCCACTAGCGAGCTCACTTCCCCTTAGGTGTAGTACTCCTGTAAGTAACAAGACAATGAAGAGAAGAACGCATTTGTGATGGCTTCTCGTCTTTGCATTTACTACGAATCTCAATAAAAGCAATGCATATTACAACTGCTCAAGACACTTCATTGTCAATACACATCTGACGTTTCCATAGTAATGCCTGAATATTAACATTACAACTTTAACATTTTGCATATTCAGCATTTACAATTGCCAACGTGACACTCTAATTGATCATTTATATATATTACACTTCCACTAACTTTACAATTTATCTAAAATAATAACATGAGAATGATAATGTAAAACATATTCAGAATCTAATCCATATTCTCAGTAAAGAACATACACTCTGTTTGTTATCTGATGCATTAAATTGAATGACGAGAAATATGAAATTAGCTCATTTACATTCACTCAACTGTAATGCTTAACACAGTTTACAGACATCACTGCCGAATAAATGACCACGTATGTAAATTAAGAGATAATTTATAACATGGAACAATATTATCTCTTATATATTCAAATATTATTTATACTTTACAGTTATAAGGGACTTTCGCGCTAATCGCGGGGCACTTATGCTAACCATGTGCTCAACATGACGAACTCATGACTCACTATTCAAATAACTAAACAGCTGCGTTAAACACACACACAACTCGTTCGTATTATTAACAAATGTTTATGCTTAAATCGAAAATGTGTTTTGCATTATACTTTGCAGTTACCTGTAAGTAACAAGACAATGAAGAGAAGAACGCATTTGTGATGGCTTCTCGTCTTTGCATTTACTACGAATGAGCATCACTGGCGCGCAGGCTGCTATGAGATGCGTGCGATGACGTCATCACACTGGTAGGCTATGCCAAGCGAAAATAATCAATTTATAAATGCATAAACACTCTTTCTTTTTAAACATAAAGTACAATAAAACATTTAAACCATATTTAAAACAATTTGAAAATTAGCATCACACTAAAAAATGTACAAACACAAACTGCCTGTACTCACTATTACACTCTCCCCTACAGGATAAGATGTCGTCCCGACATCTACCAATGCCCTTCTCAATCGAGCTCAATCAATAATGCTTTTTGTTAAACAAAGTTCTTTTTTTTTCTTTTAGTCCATATAAATCAATTGGTGAATGTCATATATTGACAAGAATCTCAAAGTTCAGCAACAATAGTCCATTTGGGGGGATTGTTGTTAGGAATTGACAAAAAAAAGAATATCTCACTTACGCTAAACAAAACAGTCCATTTAAACAGGGGTCACCAATCTAAAGCTTAGAAGAGCTTAACGTGGCTGTGTTCAGAGTCCTAAAACAGTCCATGTTCCCTAAATATCCATATCTGCTTTGCTGTTCACTAGAGTTCACTAATGATTGTCCATTGTTCATATTATGTTTCCCAGCTCATCAGTGTGCATATTAGAGAGGCAGTTCATAGCTGATCAAATGTTCCAGTATGTGTGACCACATATCAACAGTCCATATTGTTTCACCCCAAAGGTAATTGGTAGTATAACCAAAACAGTAGATCACTTAAAGATATGGTAGATTAAAGTTAGTAGCAAAAAGGTGGGGCCTGGTGATAATAAAAGGGTATTGTTGACCAAGTGTTTGGGACTCTGAAATCCTGATAGTAGTCGCCACTCATGCTCTGCACATTGCGACATACTGGTGTCCCAAAGGTGTCGTAAGTGAACGTTTTTGGGGGCCGTCGCATTCTCGTTGTTAACTTGGAACTGTTTTGTTCTCCTGAGTCCATGTTTCTCTGTTCTTGTATTGCAGGTGCTCCTCTCTCAACTAACTCTATTTCTTCAGACTCAATAGTTGATCTGACCTCTAGAGCCTCCTGTCTGTCTCTCGTGTCACTGACTTGTCTCTGTTCTCTAGGCTCAGTTTCCAATTCATCTTGGGTTAACTGTGGATGTTGTTCACGAGCTAGATCATGGTTACCTACTGATGATTCAGGGAAGTCTGACTCCCTTGATAACACATCTCTATTTATCCCATGTTGTCCATCAGTCCTTTTGTCTCTTTGTTGGCATTCCACTCTGAAGCTGTACTCATCTTCCTCACTTTCACTGTTGGCCTCTGGCACATAGTCTCTGTTTCTTCCAAGCTGACCCCTCTTTTTCCTCTGTTGGTTAGGTGCGGCTTGCTTTTCCTCTGCAATGGCTGGCTGTAAATAATCACATGGTAGAAGTAGATTTCTATGTAAGACTCTTGACCTCCCTTTCCCCTGCTCAGGTTTCACCTCATAAATAGGGACATCCTCCATGGCTTGACGGATTACAACGTGTACTTCGTCCTCCCAGTAGTTCCTTAGCTTTCCAGGACCTCCCCGTGGGGTAAGATTTTTCACCAGGACACGGCTTCCAGGGTACAGGTCAGCACATCTTACTTTGTGGTCATAGTTCCGCTTGTTCCTTTCAGCAGACTTTTCTGCATGGTCCCGTGCGATCTCATAAGCCTCTTGCATTCCCTTCGTCCATCGTTCTACATACTCTCGCTGATTAGTGGTGCCGCGGCCCTGGTCAAGTCCGAACAAAGCATCAACAGGGAGTCTTGGGGACCGACCAAACAACAGGTAAAATGGCGAGAAACCGGTAACCTCACATTTAGTGCAGTTGTATGCGAAGACTAGTTTGTTAAGCGCCTCCTTCCAATTGGATTTACCTTTCTCCGTCAGAGTCTTGAGCATCTGTAGTATCGTTCGATTAAACCTTTCCACCTGGCCATTTCCTTGGGGATGGTAAGGGGTTGTTCTTGATGCTGTTATACCACTGTACTTCCTTAGTTGGTCAAACAACTGGTTCTCAAATTCTCCACCTTGGTCGTGGTGTATCCTCGAAGGGAATCCGAACTTGAGGGCAAAATCATTGAACAATCGGTCTGCCACCGTTTTGCCGGATTTTGATGTGGTAGCATAGGCTTGAACAAATCGAGTAAAGTGATCGATGACGACGAGAATGTACTCATATCCTCCTTTGCACTTTTCCAGATGGAGAAAATCAATTGAGACCAGCTCAAATGGGTAAGTTGTCTTGATGCTCTTTAGCGGTGCTCGTATCTCCCTAGATGGTTTTTTTTGCTTAATGCACGGACACACCCTTAGGACATAATGCTCAACTTCCTTTTGCATCTGTGGCCAGAAAAAACGGTCTCTAATAAGACTTGTAGTCCTATCCAACCCTTGGTGGCCCATCTTATCGTGTAGTTCCCGCAAGACGATGTGCTTGAACTTGGCCGGTAACACAAGCTGAGTTCGCTGTGACGTTTTACGGTACAGTATGCCATGTTCATCTAACTGTAACTTGTCCCATTCTCGGATTAAACCTCTAAGCTTTGGTTCAACTGCCCGCCACTGTTTTGAACCTGGCCGCGACCCAGACTGTAAGTGCTCGACGATCACCTTGATGTCCTTGTCGTCACTCTGTGCCTGTCGAATCTCCTCTTTTGACAATAAAGTTGGTGATACTTCATCTGTGTCTCTCCCTGCCATTATGTCCTCGCATTTGACAGTCATGTTGGGGCCCAGCTCATCCTGGATTTCAACAGCTTGTATCATTGCTCCGATGCAACTTGATGGAAGCTCCTCTGTGTACTCTTCCATCACAGTCTCTACATCCAACGGTATCCTAGACAATGTGTCTGCATCCACATTCTCTCTTCCTGGCCGGTAGCGAATTGTGAAGTGGAAATCCGCTAATTCACCGACCCACCGGCACCCAGTTGCATTGAGTTTTGCAGATGAGAGTACATAGGTCAAGGGATTATTATCGCTGTACACAGTGAAAGTTGGGGCGTAATACAAATAGTCCCTGAATTTTTCAGTTACAGCCCACTTTAGGGCGAGAAATTCCAACTTCCCACTGTGAAGATGGTAGTTCTTCTCGGCTGCTGTCAATGTCCTGGACCCGTAAGCAATCACCCTCAACTTTCCACTTTGGCGTTGGTATAGAACAGCTCCCAGGCCTTGATTTGATGCATCCGTATGCAGGATGAATGGTTCAGAGAACTCTGGAAACCCTAACACAGGCGGTTTAACCCTCTGGAGTCTAAGGGTATTTTTGGGGCCTTGAGAAGTTTTGTCATGCCCTGACATTTGTGCTTTTTTCAGTTTCTTATAAATATCTAAATGGGTAAAGTCTAATATCACTGTAATCAGCACAAACTGGGCTATAATAATATGTGAAACCCATGCATGTAAATGATTGTATTTTTGAGAAAAAAAATGTTATGCATGGTTAGTGAAAAACTAAAAATGTTAAATCACTTGAATAAGGGAATAAAACACATACATAAAATTGGTTGCCGGAAAAGTTGAGAACTGGAGCTTGTAGCCTAGAATTTTTCTTTCTGAATGATGTGAAAATCATCTTGTTTACTCACTCACAGAAAACAATATATTGATTTAAATTTTCTAAAACACTTTTTGTTGGTAAAAGTCATATGCGAGTAGGCGTCAACTATCATGAATATCATTGTGATTTACACCTGAGAAGACAAAGGCCTGCATAATGAGCTGCATAATGAGCCTCTCATTCAACTGTGCCACTGTGAGGGAGGACTTACAAGAAAGAGAACAAAATAAAAGTATATAATTTTATGTTTGTAGTTTATTAAGAATATATTTAATTATCCCACAACATAATTTAATATCCACTTGGGGGAGCAGTTAAACAGTTTATTAGGAACAATCAAAGCTGACTTTCAAACAATTTTTTTTGGCATCTTTACTTCAGTCACACAATCCTTCAGAAATCCTTTTAACAATCTTATTTTCTACCAAATAAACCCCATTTATTATCATCATCATTATTATTATTATTATTATTAATGTTGAAAAGAGCTGATAATATTTTTCAGGTTTTTTTAGGGGGAATAAATCGAAAGAACTGCATTGTTTTTACATTTGTTAGAGTTATCTCTATTTGTCAAATTTATATTATTTACATCAAGCTTTTGAATGGTATAGTATTGTATATTGTTATTGAAACTTCATTATGTTTCACTTGATTATACATTTAGTCACGAATTATAGTTTGGAAAAAGTATTTGGAAAAAGTCTAACTAGTAAAATGTTTACACGTTGTGTGAAAACTAGTACAAATAAATAAAGAGAGACTTACTCTGTTTATGATCTCTGCTGAATAAAGTGCTTCATTCTTTTTTCTGAGGAAATCCATTTCTCAAATCCTCAACCACATCACATCTTTTTGGGGTGAATTATGTCTTAGTCCTCTCATCGCGAAGCAAACAGTAAAATAAAATAAAAACTTGAAGAATAGTCTGGCTGCTTTTTCTTCTGTGTGGGCGTATGCAAGCTGCGCGCTTCAGTTTGAATCTGAATAGCGTGTTCAGCGCGGGGGCGTGGTCACATTAAATATAATGAGCGGAGATATGAAAAATAGACATCGCGTTGTTTTCATATGGATTACTTTATCTCAGAATATTTGTTTTCGGCAGCACTTGTTTAGTTTAAAAGTAGACATTCCAGGCTTTCTATAGATCTCTCTCTCATGTCTCTTCGTTGAGTATTCACGGAGTTACAGTTCATTTTAATGAAATGTTTGTACATGACGATCAGCGGAGACAAAGACTGTAGACAGCGCACCTTGTTTGTTATCTTTATTTTATAAGTGCACAAAGGTTTTTTGTTATTATGTCTGTATCAAAAAAAAACTAGACCCTTTACAGATTCGATTGATGTATTGCTCTTATCTGTACGATTAAAACTGAGAGTGTAATTTAAGTTCTTTTTGGGGTTATCAGGTGAAAATGTCTCAAAACGCATATATGCGTTAATCGACTCGAAAGGGTTAACCAAACACTCAATCAATTTCTCCAAGACTTCTTGGTGGTCCGTTGTCCATTCAATTTGCTGGTTTGATGGCACCACAGAACCTTTCTTGCTCCTTTCTGGCCTTTTCTTTGCCTTTGCTGGACTTTCCCCATCATTGACTTTGCCCTTCAAAAGGTTATACAGCGGACTGGCAGTTCTTGAAAAATCCTTTATGTACCGACGGTAGTAGCTGAGCAAGCCCAAGATCTTACGTAGCTCACCTACAGTGCTTGGTCGCTTATCCTTCAAAGCTGTTACAGCAGCGGTGTCGGCTGGGTCCATGCGACTACCCTCTGCAGACACAATTCTGCCCAAGTATCTCACTTCGTTCTTGAACATGTCGCATTTCCGTGGCTTTAATTTAATCCCATGGGTACATAATTGCCTCAGAACTCTCCTCACTGCCTCCACTTGGTCATCGAATGACTTTGTGAAGACCAAGACATCGTCCAGATATGGCACACAGATCTCGTCTCTCATTCCCTCCAAACATTTCTCCATGAAACGCTGGAACGCTGCTGGAGCATTCATAAGGCCAAAAGGAATGCGAATCCATTCATATAAACCCCAGGGAGTTGTGAATGCTGTTAGTGGCCTGCTCTCTGGGGTCATGAAGCCTTGGTGATATGCTTTCCCTTGGTCAAGCAGAGAGAACCAAGAATTGCCTCCCAGGCCATCTAAGACATCTTGCACTCGAGGAATCGGCTGGCGGTCTGGTACTGTCTTCCGATTCAGGTCCCTGTAATCTATACACAGTCTGAGGCTGCCATCCTTTTTCCGGACACACACAATTGGCGAAGAATAAGAGGAGTTGGACTTCTCTACCCACCCTTGAGCTATTAAGTCCTGTAGGTAGTCTTTCATCTCCTGGTACAAGGGCCTTGGCACTGAATTGTATGTTCGAGCTACTGGTGTACTGTCATTCAAAGAGAGACTCATTTGAAGTCCCTTTGCACAACCAATGTCGTCGTCGGATTTTGAGAAAACCTGGCACTCCTCCCTTAACATCTGCTTTACTTGTTGTTGTTGCCGTGCAGTTAGATGGCTCAAGTCAACTGGTGGGTCCCACAGGCTGTCTTCCTCTGTTTCCCTTGGTGTCTCCTCGACCATAATCTGAGTCACAGATCCTGTTCCCCTTGGAGATATCATCATCGCCGGTAAAACTGATCTAACTGGCTGCACTACGCCCAGCTCCACTCTACCTCCTAGGATAATATCGTGATCGGTCTCGTTCTGCACGCTCAGAGTGACTGAAGGGCGACCACCTTTTTTCACCTCCAGCAAGGTGTCAAACAGTTCTAGGCCCTCAGGGTGTTGAGGGTTGATGCATGGCTCAAACAGCAACACACTGTCTTGTCTCACATGTGGCATTTTTATCTTGCACTGTATCTGCATGATTGTGTGCCTTGGTATGTTTACAGATCCCTTGCCCGTACTCACTGTATACTCGCCAAGATCATCAGCTGTCACCAGATTGATGAAGGTATGCACTTTGCCTCTTTTCAGGTTGGGAAAGGCGCTTACAACAGTTTGATACAACTGCCTGTTAGTCTCTTTGTCCGAATTGTCCGTATCTTTTTGTTTCATCACTTGCTCGATTACATTAAATCCAATTATAGGTTTAGGGAGTTGCTGACCTTTTAGAACAAGCATAGGAATGACTAATTCTTTCACTCTTTCAGCAGGGGAGGCCAACCTGAACGTCACTTCAACCCATCCTCCGTACGGCATGTCAGTACCATTGGCCGCCACAAGATGTAGGCGTTCGGGTGTTTCTGTGGCTTCAGAAATATCCCTCAGTCTAACTTCCGGTATGTAGTGATCTTTCCACTGCTCATCAATAATACACACCTGGGAACCTGTGTCCCATAAAGCTTCTGTCTCATGTCCTTGCAAATAGCAGGCCACCAGGCATTGCCTGCCAACTAGGGAGGTTACTGGGGAGTGCTGATTAACTCTGCATTTGGCTGTTATTATGCTGTCTATCTCATGAGGCACAGGGTATTGCGGTTTGGTTATGAATTGTCGTGTCGTGTGTCGTCGGGACATGCTTGTCTCTTGGGTCACTCCCTGTCCCTTTGGAGCAACCCTTCCCCGTTTAACTGGATCTCCCTTGAGTTTCTCGTACCCCGTACTCTGCACCCGGCTGCATAATGTTCGCTGCTGCTGCAATAATAGCAATGGGTGCACAGCTCCGTGCTTCCCCTCTGTTGGCAGTGAAAACATTGTCTAGCTTGCTGACGTTTGGGCTGTTGAAACTGGCGTTGGGATTGCGGCATCCGTTCAGTTGGGTATTGTCGTGAGACTGGGTATAGTGACTGACTGGCTGGGGGGGGTATTTGAAAGTGATGGCGCTGGGGCTGCTGTTGTTGAGCGAAGCGTGTCAAAGCATTGGGGGGCTGTGGTGTTGTATACTGTTGCTGTGAAATAGCACCAAACCGCGGCTGTTGTGCTTGAAATTGATAATGTTGTTGCTCTGAATCCGGCCTCTGGGCTTGATGACCTGGCCCTGGGCTCCACTCTGGTGGCAACTGGCTGATCTGTGTCATGTTCTGCGGATGGTGGCGTGCCGCTGTCACTGCAAATTCTTCATTGTTAACTGCAAAGCACTGCTGTGATGCAACTAGCGGTTGTTGAATTTGCTCTTTGATCAGCATGATGTCATCGCTTAGTTTTTTTAGCTGAGACATTAAATCAAGTTTTGACTGTTTAGGCTGGCATTTCTGTTCAGGGACAGGCTCCTCCAGCTGGGTGGCATGAACAACAGCCTGACGTTCTGTTTTCCGTTTGTTCTGCCTCTCTGACTCATGAGAGCATGCAACATTTAATTTTTCCAGCAATACTTCGTCAGAAATCGCAGCATCAGAAAGATACGGCTGTAAGACGCTCTGAACACGGTCGTTTTGCAAGCACGTTAAAACTGAATGCAGAAACATGTTCTGCACTAAAACAGGGTCATACTTCAGCCCAGATTCATCTTCTTGTGAGGCAAACAGAATTTTTTGTCTCAGGTCAAGAGCACGTATCAGGAAGTTTTGGGGGGTCTCTTTGCTGCGCTGGCCCTCGGTGGTCAATTGTTTGTATAATTCAGTTGCATTTTTTTCTTGATAATGAGAACGGAGAATGCGTCTCAGAGTGGGAAGAGTTAAGCCAGTTTTACCTTCAAGATAGCTACGCAGCTGAAGCCCAGGTGTAATGGATCTGATTACTGCATCTATGATTTCCTGTTCAGGATACCCCTTGTCCAGCCCACTCTCAATTTGACGAGCAAGACTAGAGAATGATAATCGGTCCTTTTGGCCTGGTTCACCGATCAAGCCTGAGATTTTAAACTCTTTATGCCAAATGACTGGCGCGCTGTGTCTCTGGAGCAGTTGTGAACGGTCTGTATGCCTCCCATCTGATGTTGCCTGCGCCCCTGATGTGCTGTTTGCCACAGCAGTATTAATGTGCATGGCCTGAAATGACTCAGTTACAGTACTAGTTCCCTTCACTGGTCTCTTTGCCGTGTTTATGTCTCTCCCCACTTGTCCTGGCTCCACCCATTTTTCTGTATTGTCAGCAGTGGCCGCTGTGAGTTCACTTATTTTCTCTTGAATACACAATAACTCCGCCATACCACTATCCTCTAGTTCTTCCAGCTCACTCCTCAATAAATGACTGCTGATATACTTTATGAGTGAGAGGCGGGTCACATCTTTCACTGACGTGATGTGTAAAAAGGAACAGAGTTCTATTAATTTCTCTCTTGACAGTGTGCATAACTTTTCTCCTATCTCCTCCTGAAGAGTCTGAAGCGCATCCATTCTTGTTTTGTTTTCTCCGCAGTATTTAGCAGTGTTGAAAGTAGTGGTTACCTCACTGACCTGGGTGCCGTCGCTTCTCAACTCACTGTCTCAAGCGCACGCATCACTAAATCAGCCTTGTCTCTCCACTTCACTCTGCAGCCTCACTGCTGTACGTCTGGGTAAGAGATGAATGTGACTGGGTGGTTCTCGCTGATGAAGGAGTCAGTCCACCCAACAATCATCCCAGCGGTGCCTCCAAAATTGTAGTACTCCTGTAAGTAACAAGACAATGAAGAGAAGAACGCATTTGTGATGGCTTCTCGTCTTTGCATTTACTACGAATCTCAATAAAAGCAATGCATATTACAACTGCTCAAGACACTTCATTGTCAATACACATCTGACGTTTCCATAGTAATGCCTGAATATTAACATTACAACTTTAACATTTTGCATATTCAGCATTTACAATTGCCAACGTGACACTCTAATTGATCATTTATATATATTACACTTCCTCTAACTTTACAATTTATCTAAAATAATAACATGAGAATGATAATGTAAAACATATTCAGAATCTAATCCATATTCTCAGTAAAGAACATACACTCTGTTTGTTATCTGATGCATTAAATTGAATGACGAGAAATATGAAATTAGCTCATTTACATTCACTCAACTGTAATGCTTAACACAGTTTACAGACATCACTGCCGAATAAATGACCACGTATGTAAATTAAGAGATAATTTATAACATGGAACAATATTATCTCTTATATATTCAAATATTATTTATACTTTACAGTTATAAGGGACTTTCGCGCTAATCGCGGGGCACTTATGCTAACCATGTGCTCAACATGACGAACTCATGACTCACTATTCAAATAACTAAACAGCTGCGTTAAACACACACACAACTCGTTCGTATTATTAACAAATGTTTATGCTTAAATCGAAAATGTGTTTTGCATTATACTTTGCAGTTACCTGTAAGTAACAAGACAATGAAGAGAAGAACGCATTTGTGATGGCTTCTCGTCTTTGCATTTACTACGAATGAGCATCACTGGCGCGCAGGCTGCTATGAGATGCGTGCGATGACGTCATCACACTGGTAGGCTATGCCAAGCGAAAATAATCAATTTATAAATGCATAAACACTCTTTCTTTTTAAACATAAAGTACAATAAAACATTTAAACCATATTTAAAACAATTTGAAAATTAGCATCACACTAAAAAAATGTACAAACACAAACTGCCTGTACTCACTATTACATAGGCACTTCACCGTAGGCACTAGAATTCCTCTAGTCTGGTCCTGTCTTCACAGTAATTTCACTCCTGTTAATTTGGATTATCCCTGAATAAAGACATCTGCAATTGGTCTCTCTCCTTCCCTGTGTCTCTCTGGTACACGATTGTCTCAAGTAGAACCTTTTTTGTCTAAATGTTTCCATAAAGAACCTTTGGTTACTTGTGGTGAAAGATGGTTCTTAAAAAAGGTAAGAAATGGTTCTTTAAATAAACTTTGACTGAATCATTCTTTGTGGAACTAAAAATGGTTCTTCTGTGGCATCACTGTGAAGAACCTTTTTAAGCACCTTTATTTTTAAGAGAACATTTAAAGCTGCGGTAGGGAATTTTTGACGCTCTAGCGGTTAATAAACAGAACTGCTTGCGTCTTGCTGAAGAACATCGTAGCCGGAACTACTTCTCTCTGTTTATGTCTATGAAGAATCACAAAGGTACTGGGTTACTCCGCCGCGGTACCCCCGAAGCAATCTAAAATAGTCCGAATATAAACACTTATTATAGGTGCACCCTAGTGATTCAGGACAAGCTAAAAACATGGTTTGGAGAATGGATTCATGGTGTACTCGCTTATTATGTTCATTTTTCTACATTTTGAACACAAACAAAGTCACGGACCGCAGCTCTGATTGGTTGTTTTCTTACCGGGAGCGGATGTATTTCTGCAAATGGCAATAGGAGCACTGGGAGGAGCCAGAGGAGCTTGATTTTTACACAGATTATCTGTCTCATATTCTACTGTCAGGACATAATGACAGGTTTAACAAATATGTAATAAATATATTTTTTTACAAAAGTTCCCTACAGCACCTTTAACCATGATATTTGTTCAACTGTGGTTATACAAATGTTAATCAGATTAAACAAAAACAACAACAAAAAAACGGATTGACAGAAATATGAGCTGCTGAGGAGGCATTTATATGTTTTATATCAAGAGAAAGCAAGCCTCTAAACAAAGGAACAGACCAGTGCAGACTGTACATGAAAACTTTGTTCTAACAGAAATGTAAGTAGCACTTTCTTGCACCTTAGAAAAAATAGTAAAAAAATAAATAAATACCAAAAATTATATCTGGTGTATGAATAATTTTTTGTTTGCCTGTGGATTAATTATTGTTTAAACTACAAAGTAATTCAGTTAAGAGCAATGAGTGATTTTCTTTCATTCTGTTTCTTGGATTAACATGGGTGGGGTCACTTTAAGAGATAATGCTGCCATTATAGTGATACACATCAGTGAGAGTACTCAGTTGGGTTTTTCCACGGCTTGTGTTTGAATGCTTTATACTCTTTTGAATGTTTAAATTAGCATGGCTTAAAAACACATGCTAATGATCAGAGGTGGAGAGTCCAGGGGTCAGAAAGTAAAAGTCCTGCCACATTTTTGCTCCACCCATGAACTCAGCAGCTGATTTCACCAGAGGAGGAAACAAGTCATTCTTTCCAAGTCACAAACTAGTCTCAACTCAAATCCCAAGTCCTCAAAGAGTTAAAGTCAATGAGATAATTAAGAGACTAATTAAATGATGATTGTGCATTGGTGATGAACACCTGCTGTTATTGTGCGTTACAGAGGATCAGATGCTGATGTTTTATTGGTTAAAATTATGCCACCATCATGGAGATCAGTGTTTGCTTCAGTTGGGCTCTTGACCTTTGGTTTCTTATGTTAGATACTTCTCTGTAAAAGTACATGTGCTGTTATAAAACCGTTACTAGCTGGTTTTACATGATGAAGTAATTATTAGGCATCAGCCTGTTTATTTCCAAAAAAAATATGTATTTATTATTAACAAATGTTCAGTTTTTAAATAATCTACCTTGTGGAACCGTTGGTTTAATCACTATAATGAATACATTTCCTAATGTATGTAATAAATATACATTTTTGAAATCTTCAACTAATAAGACGCACAGACATCATGACCCAGCATATGAATCTCAACAATGGTGACAATCAACAAAACGCTTCAAGCTGAAGTGCATGCTGGGTAACACCATAGTAAAAACTCCCATCATGCACTGTAGCATGAATAATTATTGTAACCACTGTTGAGGATCATATGATAAGTGCTCATGTCTAAAATCCCGAGCCTGTACAATTTTTTCCCCCCAATATTTAAGCATTACAATAATATTTGTTTAATAGGACTTTTTTTGTAGTTCAGTAATTGCTGAACATAATTTAACAAACCAAAGAGAGACACCTTCATGAAGTTAATTAAAATGTTTTAGATGAAAAAAGGGCAATTAAATTGTCTACTTCAAGCTTTTAATTCAGCAATGTGTTAATGTTTACTACGTAACACAACCGCAAGTGTTTAAAAGCAAATTACTTTGAATTATTAAAAGGGTCAAGAGCCCAACTAAAGCAAACACTGATCTCCATGATGGTGGACTCACCACAATTATGGGGACAAAGTTTTTTTTTTTTTCTTTTTTTCTTCCAGTTGATGTCATCCAAGGCTGTGCTTAAAGTCAATTGTAGTTCTTGTTTTTCTCTTTTCTTCAGTGATGTTGATTGTTAACAGCAGGTGTTCATCACTAATGCAGAATTATCATTTAATTAGTCACTTAATTATCTCATTGACTTTAACTCTTTGAGGACTTGGGATTTAACTTGAGACTTGTTTGTGACTTGAAAAGAAATGACTTGATTCCTCCTCTGGTGAAATCAGCTGCTGGGTTTATGGGTGGAATAAACATATGGCATGACTTTTACTTTCTGACCCCTGGACTCTCCACCTCTGCTAATGATAAGCTTTCATGACTATGGGCAGCAGTGGCCTGTCAACTGTCTTTTTATGATTGCCTCAGCCAGAGATAAATTCATAATAGACCATGTTTGGTTTTTTTGTTTATATTAGTATAAGCAAATATATAATATGATTAAATAGATATTATATGTATAATAGATTGTTATAAACCTGAACAAATACATATAAAATGATGCACATGTTTAAAACTTTAAAAGGAAATTGCAGGTCTGGTAAGAGTTTAACCACACTAGTAAACACAGTTATTAGTTTTGTTTGACTGAGCACAATCAATACTTTTTTTTCCTCCTAGTGACATATAATGGACATCAAAAGAGTGATGACAGATGTACTCGAGGGTTCTTGTGGATAAAGAGCTCAAACAATTCATTTGACAGCTGTGCAATGGTGTGAAAGCAGGCATTGAGCCGATTCCTCGAGCAAAGCTTCAGACTTCTGATCGTGAGGATGTGGTGGACTGCATGGTAAAGCAGTATCCCGATGACGCTGGGAAGATGAAACAAAATGAGCTTGCCAGGCGCCTTGATTTAAAACTTCACGAAGGTATTCATTTATTTTCTACTGCTTTAAGGTTTCATATTTGTGAAACATTTGATGGTATTGGTGATGATGGAGGTGTGTATGTTCGTGACTGTGTGTTTGAATCAGACTCCTGGGTTCACAAGGAGAAAGACTTTGTCTGCTTCATGTCCAGCCTCCCTGGTGAGTCCTCAAAAACACTGATTGCTCAGATGAAACTGATTTATTGATTACATTTGGCTGTTCATTTTGTACACACACAATGGCCGGTAGAAGCTTTTAAAACAACTCAGTTTTCCTTTTGTTAATTATATTAGTTCAAGGTTGTTTCACACTCTGAAGAAGAACCTGACATGAAACTCAAAAGTTTCAAATGTTGCTTTGTACTTTATTGTATGACTTGACAATGAATTAATTATCTCCACAGATGTGTCTGCATACAGGGATACTCACAATGGAAGTTATTTCTTCAATTACATAGTGGATGTGTTCAGCACAAGCGCTTTTATATATGACATTATGGAGTTGTTCAGGAGGGTAAATTGTTTTTCTTTATTCCAACTAAAGGTCAAAACAGTCTCTTTAATTTTATTCAGAATGAATGGGTTTGCTTCTTGTCACATTGGGAGATGATCTTTTCTTTGATAGATTGCCTCACGCATTGAGATTGACCCACATTTCAGAGGCAAGGAGAAACTACTGCCGTGTATTGAAAGGACGGCCCTTGTAAAGAAATTCTACCTGTTCCCCGGACTCTAATGAAGTAAAATCAGTTAAGAGGAAGAACAGGGGAACGGGGTAAAACTATGTAGAAACAACAGCATACTTCCTCAGTTGATTAATCACAGAACATTATCAGAATTGCCTTATATTTTAAGCTTTTTGAAATGTTGTTTAAATGTGCAGTTGAGTCATTACCTACCTAAATATGGATGCATTTACATAATACATCCATCGTCATTTAATTGATTTATTTATTGATTAGTCATTTAGATTTTATCATATTTTTCCATTGTTGTTTATTTTTATGTGTGGTTTCAAGGGATATTTGTCTTCAGAGAATGTCTCCATTTAAAGGTTTTTAACATTAGTGTACATTGTTGTGAAGCAGTCATTTTCCATTGCTATTTTTTGTGGTATAATAAAAATAGTTGGATTTGGGCTGGTCAGATATTTCAGTCTGAGCATTGCAGCTATGATTATCTAATAAACTCGACTCCGTCAACTTCTTTGCTGACAGAAGATTGTTAATAGAGTTTGGAGCACCAGAGAAAAACTTCTGGGCCCGTATTCATAAAGAATCTTAATGCAAAAAGTAGCTCCTAGTGACAAAATTCTAAGAAAATTTTTAGAAATGTGGGCGTTTACTCTTAAAATTAAAGAAAAAATCCTAGTAAAGAAAAAAGTAATTCAGAAAGCATCTTAACCCTTACAAGAGGTCTTAAGGTCAAACTTGTTAGGAGCACAGACGAGGACTTTTAAGAGGCTTAAGAGTTTCTTTAGCAGAGGAGAAAATGGCAGAAAGATGAAGATGCAGAAGAAATGTGTTGCAGACAATGGATGACAGGGAGTTAATAAGAAGTTATAGATTATATAATAATTTATAATTTAATAAATAAATTAAAGTAATCACTACATTACGATATTTGGCAACTGGGAAAATGCAACAATGCAATAGTGATGATTTGGGTCTGCCACAACCTTCTGTAAGCAGAGTGATCACACAAACAATTACAGCACATTCAGAACATCTTATTGTCTCGCAGTTCATTTAGTTTCACTGGACATTCCCTCAAAAAACTGTAGTTATGAATATAGCAGGCTTATAGGTGCGCACAAGCAGGGGGAATGAACCGTTAATAGTTTGTGCTATACGCTCCCATGTCTGCTTCTTGTCCCTTGCTGTGACACCCGGCCCGAATTATCCTTTAAGAATGGCCTTGTGTTCATCCACTAACTGGGCTAACAGTAAACACTGTTCCTCTGTCCAGTTTGGCTTTCTCACCCTTCTTGGTTTTGATTCCATGTTTGATATATTAAACCAACATTCAAACCACCACTTAAATAGGACAGCAATCACTGTAAATGGAAAGAGTGGAACAATTTTTATCATTCTAAGCCAATCAAATACCTTATAGGAAATTAAAAGCATGGTAAATAAAAAAAAGGATTTAGATACACACATATAATGTGTGTTTTTGTGTGTGTGTGTGTGAGAGAGAGAGAATGGTCAAATAGGAAAAATTACGCATGTAAATTCAAAGTGAGAATTAGAATAGAGCCTATACTTAAAATCACTCTTTTTTTCCTTCTTGGACAACTAACCAATCACAGTCTTCAAAAGATTGTGTCATACATAGCAACCGGGTCAACCCCGCCTCCTCACTAAGATGAAAGTTTTTGTCTTTTCCTTACTCAGAGTTGCTCTCAGATCGATCCTGAATCGCTCTTAAGCTAAGACTCCTACGTAAAAGTTTTTAAGCTAAATTAAGAGTTTTCTGAGAGGATTCTTAGAATCTTTATGAATACGGGCCCTGGGTTTTAGATACAAGACAAACAGATATGTTACAAACTCAAATCTATATGTAGATGGACATAGTTGAAGTGTATTTAAATAAAAACTTAAATTTGTAGTTTTATGTTTTCTTATATACTACACTATTGTCATATTACTATATTAACCATAAGCTAAGGAAAGGCAAGTTTATTTGTATAGCACATTTCGTACACAATCGTTATTCAAAGTCCTTTACATAAAAGAAAGTAAAATAATCATGAAAAATAATCATAAAAATAAAACAAGGAATTTAAAAACTTTGGAAATTATTTAAAAATTTGATTTAAAATGAATTTAAGAGTGCAATCATGTGAGTGCTTGGAAAACTGACAGCTTGTTTGTGATGCCTCCGTTGTGTCTTACAGCAAGTTGTTTAATCAGACACAAGAGACACTGAAGAATCAGCATAAACTGCAAACCCAGCGTAGAGGGGTTCAGTGAATGTGGTGTTGAATGTGTGTAAGTGTGTGAGTGTGTGTGTGTCAGAGACGCTGTAGAATGACAGAGTGCCAGCTGACCAGTCCAGATACACTCCTACTCTTTTAGAGGATAAAGGGAAGGGTATATTATTGCTCACATTATTGTGCCAGATAGTGAATTCATTAGCACAACAGTACAGACTCCAGGATTTGTCATTGTATCCAAACCAGCAATCACTCACTCCTTTCCTCCTGATTCCTTTATATGACACTACTATATCAGCCCCCTTCCCGCTCCATTCAGCCTCCCAGTAACAGCGTCCAGTCAGACTCTCAACACACAGAACCTGCTCACAGCTATCAAATCTCTCTGGATGATCAGGATACTGCAGTGGCTCTGTCACATGTATGATCTTCCTCTTCTCACCAGACAACATGAGTTGAGTGTTTATGGTGTTGGTATCCAGTGTGAGATCACATGCATCTGAAAACAACAAGAAATATACACAAAGGACAGTTTTAGCTTTAGAAAATAGCTTTTTACTTCTAAATAAGGTGTTTTTAATGTAAAGACCACAGAGAACAGCATAAAAAAAAGAGCAGTTCATGACCCCTTTGAATCTAGTGTTTTGTCCATGTATCTGTAAGGGGTACAGTAGGTTTAGGGGTAGAGGTTTGGTTAGACTATAGAAAGTGTCATTGATCTGTTTTAAAATCAACGGATATCTGTACAATGTACATAATAATGTGGTCATACAAATGTGTGTGTGTGTGTGTTTGTGTGTATGTGGGGTGGGGGTCAGAGAAAAGACCTACATTTTCTTAGTCCTGGTGTGATTCTTAAATGTTCTCCATTATCCACACTAGAAGGAGTCAAAAAGAAACCATGACAAATGACTGATACTGATAGCTACAGAACACCAAAGACACAAAAACCAACAGCACCCATAAGTTACTGAGGATAAATTTAAAACCAAGTGACTAAACACAAAATACACTTTTCAACCAGTTGTTAAAAAGCAAAAGTCTCCAAATATCAAAGTTAATGAATTTAATGTTTCATTTTCATCTTATTTTACGTAGTTATTGCATCTTTATGTGGATAAACATTTTTTGGTATGTATTGAGAACATACTGAATGTTTTTTCTCTCTCTTTTTTATCTAAATGGCAAATAAAATAAATAAAGTACCGGACTGCTTGCTCTTGAAATCTTTCTGAAATCTTTTTTCACCCAAGTTACCACGTCATCATGCAACGATCAAATCTTTTAATTTTTGATAAATATAATTTTGATATATATATATGTATGTATTTGTAAAAATGCAAATTAGGCATGTACATAATATGAACTGCACATAAGCCTACTGATCATGTAAATGTAATTGTGTTTTAGAAAAAAAAAATGGGTAGCCTACTGAACAACCATAAACTGTTAAAGCTCTTGATCAGTTTTCTTAATGCTATCTTGAACGTTCTATGGTGTAACTTGGGTTGAAAGTTATTGCTTATGAAAGGTTTTGCAGGGCAAATAGCATGGGATTTTTAAAAATGTATTTATTTTATTCTTCTTTTTTAATTGAATATCAAAATATAAAACAAACCAGTAAGTTCTTAATCAGACACAGATATTAGGTCAATAAATAATAAACAGGAGCAGAAACATTCAGTTCAGAATGAGCTGAAGGCTTCTTCTCTTGTTTCACAGAAGAGAGAAAAACTGAGACAGTCTAGCCCTTGTTTATATTGCACACGTCTGTGATGCATTTCAGCTCAGATTAGGTTTTATTTATTACCAGGAGCATTTCAGAAGCTAATGACAGAGATGTTCACATAGAAGGCCTACTGTATGTGTATACATACTAACCCCCGACACTGATTATCAGTACTAGTGATCTTGTGTAAAACACATTATTACCACACATACTTAAGTATCTGCAGCTGATAGTTTGGATCCTCTAGTCTGTGTTTGAGCAACTGTACTCCTGACGGTCCGGGGTGATTGTAGCTCAGATCCAGCTCTCTCAGATGTGAGGGGTTTGAACTCAGAGCTGAAGACAAATAACCACAGCCCTCCTCTGTCACCATACAGCCAGACAACCTATAGATGGATACATAACACACACACGCACACACATACATATGTGCACGAACGCAAACACACATGCAAACACACAAACACACACACACACAAACCAGATAATCTACACAACAGGAAATTAAATAAGACATTAAGGGCCTGTCCACACGAAGTAAGAGCTTTCCCTATCCAATCTTTTTTCCCCTTGTTCTAAAAAAACCCCTGTAAATACAGCATTGTCTCAAATATATGCATACACATAAAACTCAAAACGATGCAGTATGCATGCCATACCAGTACGTGGTGCTGTATTCTGTCACAGAGACACACTAAAAATGGAGAAAAAGACTTCAAGCATGCACATGTGAATGGGCCCTAAGCAGTGACAGTGCTAAAATTAGGAAAACTAACAGTGAATTTATGGTTAATTTTAAAGATCTTTACCATCATCTACATACCATTTATTTCATTACAGTATGTTGCTGTAAAAAATATCCACGCTTATGGATTTTAGTTATGTTTTTTCCTGTCCATATTCTCCTGCCTTGTTCAGTTTCAGTGACCTAGTTTCCCATGTTGTCTTGATAATGATTATTAATTAAGTCAACAGTCCCTAGCTTACTTTAGTATGTATACTCCCTCTTCTGTTCTAGTCATTTACCAGTTATTTGCTATGTTTTGTGTGTGCTTTTGGGCTGGGATAGAATATCATTCTGTTCACCTGTTTTAATTAAAGGGACAGTTCACCCCAAAATAAAAAGGGCCATTAATTACTCACCCTCATGTCGTTCCAAACCTGTTCCTTCAGAGCACAAATTAAGATATTTTTGATGAGCTATCTAACACACCCAAAGATAGCAAGGGGACTACCATGATCAATGTGTGCTTTGATCTTAACGTAAACAATGTAATGGGTTTTAAAATAAAGGAAGCATAATAATTGTACTGGTCTGGGGATCCCTGCCAATTATAATTATTTGCTTAACCACTTTAAAATGGCTTTTTGATTGCTATTAGTCAGAAACCATAAAGAAAATGACACAAACAGCAAAATATTATAATTTCATTTACCTAGCATATCAGTTGAAGCAAACATCCATCCCTTCTTAAAAGTCTGTTTTAAAACGAGCTGCCTGTTGTGATATTTAATGAGTCGACTGCTGTAGCCTATATCCATCTAAGGCATGTTCTCCCTTTATTTTTAATTTGTATATATACTTCTTAAAGGGGGGGGGGGGGGCTTTTCAGCCTCGGGATCTGATTCTGGATCATAAATATACGGCTGAATCTGACTGTTAGCCATGGTTTGTTTTGTATGATGTTTTTTTCCTCATGGTAATGTCAGAGTTTCCAGATGCTCTCAACGCAAAAGCCTACTCGCGCTCGTGATTCTTTAGCTCCGCCCACACGTCACGCCTCCAGACGCTTGTGTTTTTCCGGGGAAAAATCGGTACAGACTATCTTTCTCTTATAAATATAATAAAACTAAAGACTTTTTGGAGTTATGAAGGATGCAGTACTACTCTATAGGTACTCAAGATTAACAGGATATTGAGTGAAAACGAGCATTTCACCCCCCCTTTAAATGACAGCTTGGTAAATCTGTTGGCAATCAAATATTCAATATCGCTACTCATAAGCTATTGGTACATTATCAGCATTGTGGTATTACAGCTGTGAAATTACAAACCAAAAATACACATTCTGAGATATGAACTGAAATGAATTGTGAATTTTATTAACAGTAACTAGTCCTCCTCCTATTTCCACCTCAAAATTTTGGGTAAGCTGTGCCTCCTCCCCCGATGAGCCGCCACTGCTGCTAACACAGAACATACTTGTGTGCCCTTTGTCGCAAATGTAAACATACATTGTTTATGTCCAATTCAAAGCAAAATTACTCTCCAAAATGGCACTCTAGGGTGACATGGAGCAGATGAATTGTTGAATGAAGTTGTTATTTTTCTTTTTTCTTTTTCTTTTTTTTTTGCACAAAAAGTATTCTCGTAGCTTCCTAAAATGATGGCTGAACCACTTACATCACTTGGACTATTTTCAAATGTCCTTGCTCTGTTTCTGTACCTTGATCATGGTAGTAAACTTGCTGTCTATGGAGGGTCTGATGTGGTTTTGTGTCTTTTCTATCTGTTTACCTGTATGTTACATGTCTTCTGCGTATGTCCAATAAACACACTATGAGACCTTATTTCGTGAACCGAATTCTCTTTTACTGTGTAACTTCTATACAGACTCACATGAACCTCTCAGTCATAAGCAATCAATCGATCACACTTAAAACACAGAAGCCCACTTTATATACACAGAGTGTCTCACTCAAATCCATCACAGGGTGAGATAGCTCTCGGGTTTCATAAAAATATCTTAATATGTGTTCCAAAGATGAACAAAGGTCTTACGGGTTTGGAATGTCATGAGGGTGAGTAATTAATGACAGAATTTTCATTTTTGGATGAACTATCCCTTTAGTCATTAGTCCCTTCCATTATTTTTATTTTATTTTTAATGACTACTCAATATATAAGGCAAACTTGGACTCTGATTTTTCACATTGCTCAGTTTGTTTGAATTTAGGGTGTCATATCACTGGCTATGCATCGAGATGTGTATCGAATCAGCCTTAGCTATGAAAATGCACAACCCTTTAATACAGTCCACTTGGCAGAGAGAATGAAAACACTGATAAACACCTGATGTTTACAAACAGATTCACTCGAGAAAAATAGAAAAACAAGAACTGCAACTTACTTCCAGCCTTATCCTTCACTTATTACTACTCAGACTGACTTTATTTCTGTCAGACATCTACAGAAGTTCTTACTGAGAATTACAGAGGTTTAGAGATTAATGTTGTTTTACTGAATAATAATTTTCTTGTTAACAGTAGGTGTTCATCAATGTATGAATTCACTTTTTTGTTTTCATTCACTCCTTCAAGTTGACTATATTATTAAACTAACGTGGGGAATAATGAATGAGTGTATCTGTTGTGTTTTGACTTTGAGTGCTGTCAATTCACAATATAATGTGGTAGTGGTATTTTTTAAGTGTATTCTTGATCAATTAATGTGCCTGGTTTAATGTCCTAGGTACTGCCCATGATTTCTATCAGCTATTACAACAGTGTCAGTTAATAATTATCCATGCTCAAGAGAGTGGTTTTCATAGGTAGTTTTTGCAGCAGTGTATTTATAATGAATGTAATGACTGTTAGAATGAAAGTTTATCCAGACACTTCTTTTTACCAACTGTGCTCAATAAAATCATAGACTCTCAAATTCTCTAATGTAGGCTACACAGGAAAGGTCAAAATGATCTGGAAGTTATGAAGATAAGTCTGCAGTTTATACTCTGAATAAACATAAAATAGTTTTGTTTGGACAATTTTGAGAAAATATGGTGAAAGCAGTATTAGAGAAATGAATAAGATAATTTCAAATTATTTATTTATTTATTTATTTATTATTATTTTGAAGGTAAAATGTGTAGACATCCAGAATAAATGCCATTTGATTAAAAAGCTGGAAAAAATATGTGCAATTGTTTAGCTGTTGACACCAGGAATGCATTATTTTGACAGTGTGTTACATTTAACAATTTCAGATCATTCATTATATCCAATATCAAATCAGAAATACCTCAGTCTCTCCAGCTGACAGTTTGTACTCTTCAATCCATCAGAGAGCAGTTTTACTCCTGAATCCTGTAGGTCATTGTTACTCAGATCCAGCTCTCTCAGGACACAATTTGAGGATTGTAGAGCTGATGACACAGTTTCACAATGCTGACCTGAGAGATTACAACCAGCAAAACTGAAAAAGAGAGAAACACAAGCATTAAATTATTAAACCCCTTCTAAAACTGTCATTTCAAAAACATTACCAGAACATTCATTTTAGTTAAATGTATTCTAAAACTATGAAAATTATACCCAAGCAAAATTATTTTCACAACAATAGAGAAAGTAATTCTAATTCGAAAGGACTCAGAGAAAGTAATTCTAATTAGAAAGGACTCACTATAAATCATGGATTAAACACTCACAGGGCTTTTCTGCAGTTGATCACAGCTGGTATCAGTCTTTTTCTCCCCTCATCTGATGTGTTGTATTTCTTGAGGTCCAGCTCATCCAGTGGCTCCTCTGACATCTGAAGCATGTAGGCGATTGTTGAGCAGTGAGCAGGAGAGAGTTTCTTCTCTGAGTGTTTGTCTGATTTCACAAACTCCTGAATCTCTCTGGACAGAGTCTGATCTTTCACTTCCAGCAGACAGAGGAATAGATTGATGGATCTATCAGTGGAGAGTTCATGTCCATCTTTGATCTTCTCTTTAATGTACCGTGTGGTTCTCCTGATGCTATCTGAGCTGTTCTCTGTGTGTGTCAGTAGATCCTGTAAGAGTCTCTGATTGGATTCCAGTGAGACACCCAGCAGGAACCTCAGAAACAGATCCAGCTGTCCAGTCAAACTCTCAACAGATTTATCTACTGCTCTTTTATGCAAGTTTTGCAGTGAATCTAATAATGCTTCTGTATTGCTGCTTATGTGAAAGTAAAACACATAGAAAGCAGCAAGAAACTCCTGAACGCTCAGATGAATGAAGCTGTAGACCTTTCTCTGATGAATCACAGATTCCTGCTTAAAGATCTCAGTGCAAATCCCAGAATACACTGAGGCATCAGTGATGTGTATGCCGCTCTCAATCAGGTCCTCCTCATAGAACATCACATTACCCTTCATCAGCTCTTTGAAAGCCACTTCAGCAAGTTTCACAATCGCTTCTCTGTTGGACTGCAGGAGTTTCTCTGGATCTCTCTCTTCATACTTCTGGTTCCTCATGTTGATCTGAATCAGCAGGAAGTGGATGTACATTTCAGTCAGAGTTTGAGGGATTTCTGCACTCAGACATTCTTCCAGAACCTTTTGAAGCACAATAGATGAGATCCAGCAGAAGACGGGGATGTGGCACATGATGTGGAGGCTTCCTGCTCTTCTGATGTGTGAGATGATTCTGCTGGCTTGATGCTGGTCACTTATTATCTTTCTGAAGTATTCCTCCTTCTGAGGCTCAGTGAATCCCTGAATTTCTGTCAGACGGTTGATGTATTTGGAGGGGATCTGATTGGCTGCTGCTGGTCTGGAGGTGATCCAGATGAGAGCAGAGGGAAGCAGCTCTCCTTTCATGAGGTTTGACATCAACACAGCCACTGAAGGAGTCTCAGTCACATCACAAACTTTCTGAGCGTCTGAAAACATCAGTGTGATTCTGCTTTCATCCAGACCATCGAAGATGAACACAACTTTACACTCCTCATAAATCTGTGAGTCCAGATCTTGAAGTTCAGGGTGAAAGTCCAGCAGAAGTCTATGAAGACTGTACTGATGATCTCTGATCAAGTTCAGCTCTCGAAATGGAAGCACAAACATGAAATCTACATCCTGATTGGCTTTTCCCTCGGCCCAGTCCAGAATGAATTTGTGCACAGAGACAGTTTTTCCAATTCCAGCGATGCCTTTAGTAAGAACAGTCTTGATCTGATCTTTCTCCTCACATCCTGCTTCAGCTGACGTTTTAAAGATGTCATTGCAGTTGATTGGAGTGTCTTGTGAGTTTAGTTTTCTGGCTGTTTTCTCCATCTGTAAAACCTCATGCTCTTCATTCACTCCTTCACTTTCTCCCTCTATGATGTAGAGCTGTGTGTAGATGCTGTTCAGGAGGGTTTGTGTCTCTTTAAGTTTTTTTCCCTCAGATAAACTCTCAAACTTGTTCTTCATCCTGGTTTTGTATTGTTCTTTGATTATCTGTAGTTCTCCAGTCTCCAGCATATTTTTTTGCAGGACTTCTTCAGTTCTTTCCTGCATGATGTGAGTCTGAAAGTGGGATTAAGAGGATGGCACAGATCTGATCAGCTCATATGTCTCTTCTCTGATGAAATAAAAAAGAAAAAAGCAGCAAAGATTACATTAATTTTAGGAGACCCGCAGAGATATAGCAATTAAAGGATCTGATTTTTACTCCCTTCTTTGAGGTGCACCCCTTGTGTTGTTGGAGTACATGCAATGGTATTTCATGTATGTACTAAATTAAATTAGAAACTGCATGTTTATACAAACAAGGAGTCAGATGTCCATCACTGAATGCAAAGGGTTGCCTCATGGATCTGTCACTCTTCATAGACAGACTGGGTTCCGGAGACTATGTTCTTTATTTCCTGATGATAGTAAACTATTACAGCACTATTCTAAATGCACTTTAAATTTACATTTATTTATCTATTACTCATTTTTGTAAATAAACTAATATCATAGTATAAAATTATCAAATATCCCTTCTTGAAAGATGCAAGGGACTTTCTGGGAAGGTTGGTGGGAACATTCCACTAATTAGAAACAGTGACAGTTTAAGTTAAAGAAAGTAATTTTGTGTCTCTCTGTGATGATAACATGAGGCACCACTCAACAAAGGCCATCTTCTGGACAGTCACCTAGGACAAAAGTATCTGCTAAATGCAAGAAGATATCTCACCTGGAGTCAGAGGGTGCTGGTCCATCACTGAATTCTCAGGGATTGATCACTCTTCGCAGACACAGAGTTTGATCCAGAAGATGGAGAGGCACCCATTTTAGATGAAATGTCCTAATATTTTCTCTTGACATAGAGACTTTCAAAGTCACTTTCCTTCCACTTGAAAGAAAGAAAGAAAGAAAGAAAGAAAGAAAGAAAGAAAGAAAGAAAGAAAGAAAGAAAGAAAGTTGAGTAATTGGTTTCGGATCTCTTATGGGGATTTTTTGTATTACGTACAGACATACACAATCACATGGCAAAACCACATTGTCTGCAAGAAAGGAACTGATACTTTGAGGATTGTACAGATAATCCATTAGAACTTGGCCTTCTTTACATGATTTATCATTTATTTAGTAATTTGTTCATTTTCATTTTTCAGTTATTATCATGTTTCAGTTTCATGTCAGTCTTTTATGTAAGACTCCAGTAGGTGCTACATGTTATTAATATAAAACCAGGTAGACAGAGAGATAAAAAAAGTATTTATATAATACATTAATAATAATATTAAAATGCTATTTATAGCATCATACATTGTCTAAATAGAGATTAAAAAAACATAGTTCTTTATGAAATCTTATAAATAGGTTTCCATTTAGCATCAATAGTTCTGTTATTGTTACACTCCAAGGAAACTGTAATCTCTTAATCATATAAAATAAGTTACATGATGGTTTTCATCAACAAATTATATAATGTATATGTATATATATATATATATATATATATATATATATATATATATATATATATATATATATACACACCAAAGATATGAAGAAACCTAAGTAAATATCAGAAGTAATTTTCACTTTCATTGCCAATGTTTTTGTAATTTTGGACAGAGCTGTTCACCGATGATTAAACTCACATGTAAAGAAAAGCAAAAATATATTATATGACTACGTTAATATATTAAGAATAAGTTCTGAACTTACCACAGAATATGCAACTGTTTAAATTTCCAGTGTCAACAGATTTAAAGTCTCAAAACCTAGTTTTTCCTTCTTCCTTTTAAACTTTTGATTGTAGGGTGAAATCCAGTCACAAATGGACACTGCAGGAAGGGGAAGCATCATGAAGAGTCATGTGTCTCATGCTGCTGTCTGAACCTGAATAACACAATTGCACAATTCTGAAGAGCCTGTGACATGATGAGAACATGTCCCACTGATATGAACTACAAACACACTCATTATGAATGATGACTTACTCTATATAGACTGTGTGTGTGTGTATCCCATAGACAGTAAAATAAATGGACACAGTGACCCCATTGGATTCAACTGAGACAAGTGAAGTCAATTAGAAGCACGGACTTCCTGGGGGTTGAGCATACTGCGCAGACTCAAACTGAGCTTGATGACGTAAATGTCATGTGACTAACCTGTCTGACAATTGTAAGTCTTCTAATCGCTGTGCCAAGAGAAATCTGAATCACCCACTGAATCTTGCAGACGTTGTTGAATAATTTTGTCCCATTACTTTTATGGACTCTCTATGGGCTTTTCCCTTGATTTCATGCCTCCACGTCCCCCTGATAGCCTCATAGAAAGTAAAAGATTGTCTGCAAGCTTCTCCTCCTGTCCATATGGTAATTTCTCTATTATGTGACAGAGAGTCACAGGATATGACGCAATCGTTGGCCTATTTTTGACAAAAACTGCTTCTACGGGGCCACAACGTAAGATACAAGGTAATGGGGCCTTTTATACATTTTCATGTTTCTTTAGAAACATAATGAATGGACAAATGGAGTCTTTAAATGCCTCAGATGGAAATGTATTCACTGTCAAAGTGACGCCAAAATGAATGGGAGTCAATGGAATGCTGGTGGGGGACCGCTAGCCAATGGCGGCGCCCAGGGATGCTTCAATAAAATATGAAACTCTGCCCCCCCTGGATTATCCTCATATTTGTGTCTTCAGTCATCCTGCCATTTTCTTATAACTTCAAATATGTAATGATGTCACAAAATGTAGTACAAAATTCCCGTCTTCCTGCCCGATATAACTGATTTAGTCCTGTATTGGTTCTGTTTTATCCAAATAAAATGTCTATGGAATGCATATAATTGTCACCTGATTTAATTACAGATTTTACCATCTTGTTCTGGACTCTTATTTAATGACAAGGTATTCTCAGATGGACGAACAGCTGCTTTCAGCTTCCCCTTTAGAGATAAAAATACAAATAATTAGCATATAAACATTTGATTTAACTTTATAAGCAGGCTTAAGGTTTGAAAAGAACTGCTTTAATGTGACATATGATGAAAATCTGACTTTTCCTGGTTTTACCTTCTATAATCAGGTCCCCAAAGCATCTACCAACCAAGGAAATGTGAAAAAGAATAACCCAGTAACTTTGTTTTTGGTAAACCTTTTTCTGCAAGTATCTGAAAAAACAACTAGTGAGTCTAATTTTGCTCCCTTGGTGACGTGGCAAAGGGATTTTTCAAGAGACAATGGTGTACCAGCTCTAATGTTATGGTGAAGGTTTGAGCAAAACATGCTAACTGTTCTGTCTTCAACTCCACAGATGAACACAGAACACTGTTGAGAGTCCAAGCCTCAGAGGAGACAACAGAGCAGTGAGTTTCTTGATTTATTTACTGTATACTGCTGCTACCACACAAACTTGTGTGAAGGGAAACTTAGTTTAGTACTCACATGCTGTGACTTTTTGTCCATGTGCTTCAGATGTGTGCTCTCAGAAAACCCTATATCAGAAGTTTAAACTAACATGGTTTAAAAATCATGATGATAAACATGATAATCAGATCCCAAACAGATGTTTTCAGAAGGTCGGAGCTGTAATAAGGCAGCTCCATTCTGGAAAAGAGGGCGGTTCAAAGCAGCTCATTTGCATTTAAAGAGACAGGCACTAAAACAGCATCTTTCTGCTTCATTCAAAATAGGCTTTTTCAAAATGAAACTTTATAGACACATTCTGCGGACACCAGAGACTTATACTGCCTAATGTAAAAAGGGGCATAATATGTCACCTTTAAATCCTTAAAAAAGAAAGTGACAGTGAAAAACAGTGTTTAATTGTTCTGTTTGCTGTATTTGGAGAGAGGTAAGTTGTTTAAAGTATTTGAGAGACTGAACTGATTTACTGATAAATAACCAAAATATAAAATAAAACTTTCTCACCTTGCGTTGCTGTACAGCCTGCTGTAAAGGCTATGTATGGTGTGGTCTCTGCTCATAATCCAAACACACTGCACATTTAGCCTCTTAATTTGTTTGACAGAACAGCTCGATTTTCTCTCCGTGTATCTGACACTCGTGTTCTTCATCCCTCTCTTTCCTCGTGTTTTGCTCTCTCAGGTAAGTCTCACAGGTGTTCCTCAAGCACAGGTTGGACACTGGCTCCTGCGGGGACAGCTGTCTACAGACGGGACAGTTTCTGGAGCTGCTGGAGGTCCAGTGATCATTAATACACTGTCTGCAGAAACTGTGTCCACAGCTCAGTAACACCGGGTCTCTGAAGACATCAGTGCACACGGGACACGACAGCTCATCCTCGAGCGCCATTTAGACACAGCAAACATGAAACTGAATAAAGATTTCTCTGAGAACAAATCCAAAATAAACACTTCCTAGTTGTTACAGCCTTTGTATGAGGAAATGACATGTCAAACTTTCATTGGAAGAAAACAATTCAGGAGTGGGAGCTCCAAGATGGCGCCGTGGATAGTAGTGGTTTTCTAAGCTGAGAAACAAATTGGGTATTTCTCACAAATGGTCGTATACATTCCGTAAAGTTGCTCGCTACTATTGGTAGATTGTTAATAGTTGCCGAGATTGAATAAATATTGAAGTTGGAGTGCTGCATCAAAACTAAACTTAATTACGAAATCATCAGGTTCACTGCACATTTCAGAAAAATGGCTGAGGATCTTGGCGCAGAGATGGAGGTTGATACTATAAAAGAGAAGAGAAGTTTTAACGAAACTCACTCGTATGCATGTAAAGTGAAAAGCGGAGGAAGTTGTGAGTCTTGTCCGAACACACCAAGCAAAAATCAACCTCCCAAAAGACATAAAAATGACATTGACTCCTCTGCCAAACAAACTGAACTTTCTTTGAATGACGTGCAGGAAAATATCCGAATTCTCTCTGAGAAAATCAATGAACGATCCGACCAGCTAGAAAGAATGGTTAAAGAGAATTCTTTCAACATTGAAGCTTTGGGCAAATCTCTCACCTCAGTGCATGATGATGTGATGGTCCTTCAGAAAGAAAACGAAATGCTGAAAAATGCGAATGCTCTTCTGGAAAAAAAGGTGAAGGAAATGAACACAAAAATTAATGATCAGGAACGTTACAGCCGCAGATGGTGCCTGCGTTTGTATGGGCTGTCCGAACAAACTAATGAAAACGTGAAAATGAGAGTCATGGAAGTTTGCAAAGCAGTGGTTTCGGACGGGGATAAACGGGTGGTAGCAGATGGTTTGGATGTGGCACATCGGCTTGGTAGGCTTAAAAATTCGGATGATGGCAGAGTGAAACCAAGACCGGTGATCATAAGATTCGTTTCCCGTACAGCCAGAGATTTAATCTGGAAAAACTCAAAAAACAACGAGTGTCTAACTACCAAGGGGCTGCGATTTAAGGAGGATTTGACAGATTTTGACATGGAAGCACGGAATCGTCTTTGGCCGACTGTGGAGAGAGCAAGGAAAGAAGGCAGAAATGCATACTTCAGCGGAGCGAGGGCTTTTGTAGACGGGAAAGAGATTCGTCTTGAAGGAGGCAACGGTCCTACATAGGCTTATGGTCGTCTTGTTGCAGTCTGCACAATTGGCGGTGTTTTGCAAGACATGTTAATCTTTGTTTGGGAAAGGAAGAAAAGAAAATAAGAAATGTATGCTTTTGGAACTGAATGCTCATTACTTTTTACTTTCCCTAATGTTTGCAACTTTAAAAATAGTAGTAGCTACTTTTGTCGAACATTTGTTAGGATCCCATTATGTAAAAGTCTAAAGTTTAGGTTTATTTTACTCTTGTGGTTCTTAATTAATCGTTGAACGTTTATGTCTCTTTCTTTATTTTCTATCAATGCCAGAGGTATTCGTGATCTTCTGAAGAGAAAAGCTTTATTTTTGTATTGCAAAGGGAAAAATTTAGATTTTTGTTTAATTCAGGAAACGCACGCATGTTCTTCAGATGCTGTGTTTTGGAAAAATCAGTGGGGAAAAGAGATTTGGTTGTCATTTGGCAGTAACCGCTCAGCGGGGGTCGCTATTTTACAAGATAAATTTACAGGGCAAATAGTAAACTACGAAAAAGATGACTGTGGTAGATGGATATTGCTTGTGTTAAATAAGGATAATGAACATTTTGTAGTAGTCAATTGTTATGCCACCAATAACAAAGTATACAACGGAATACTTTTTTCACATATTGAATCTAGGATTCAGCATTTTATTTCCCTTTATCCTTCAGCCCAAGTTATTTGGGGAGGAGATTTCAATACTGTGTTTAATGAAACCATTGATAGATGGCCTCCTAAAACTAGACCAGGCCCTTCTAGTGAATTGGATAATGTATGTTTAAGATTGGGTCTTATTGATGTGTGGCGAAGTAAAAATCCAGACAAGGAAGAATATACATGGAGTAATAACGACTTATCTCTTCATTCTCGTATTGACTATTGGTTAGTGTCTAATGATTTAACTAATAATGTGACCTCTGTATTGATAGAACCTTGCATAATGACAGATCATAAAGGAATTTTTATAAAAATAAATATGGTACAAGACAAATTAGTTAAAAATCATGGTAGCTATTGGAAATTAAATAACAAATTGCTTGAAAATGAATGTTTAAAGGAAAAAATTAAAAGTATTATTGAAAAATATAGAAAAATTGCAGAGTTAGAAAAATCATATGGAAAGTATTGGGAATTAATGAAGTTTGATATTAGAAAGGCATTTATTAATCAAGGAAAATTAGAAACAAAGAATAGAAATATTAAGGAAAAATCTATAATTGAGGATATTTTTAATTTGTGTAAAAAGAAGAAGGAACTGTTAACTGATTGTGAGTTACAAAAATTTGATTTATTGCAAATTGAATTAGATAAGATCTATGAGGATAAAGCAAGAGGAGCATTTGTTAGAACTAGACTTAAATGGTTAGAAAAAGGGGAAAAAAATACAAAATATTTTTTTGGCCTTGAAAAGAGAAACCATGATTTTGCCTCAATTTCTAAATTAATGATTAACAACAAATTAGTAGATAATTCTTCAGTTATTTCAAAATATGTTGCTCAGTTTTTTAGTAATTTGTATTCTCCTATATCAGCTACTTCAAATATGGATACCTTTTTAAATAATTTAGTGAGTGATACCAAAAAAATAGACCAGAACTTTCAGAATAATTGTGATAAAGAAATAAATAGTGAAGAGTTGAGAGAGTGCATTAACTCATTAAAGAATAACAAATCTCCAGGCAACGACGGGCTAACCAGTGAGTTTTATAAGACTTTTTCTAAATAACTTTTACCTTTTTTATTGTTAGTATTTGTGGAAGCTATACAAAATGGAGAATTGCCTGCTTCATTAAAACAATGAATTATAACATTGATTCCCAAACCTAAAAAAGACAAGTTATTTATTGAAAATTGGAGGCCTATTAGTTTATTAAATAATGATAGTAAATTGTATGCAATGATTTTTGCTAGAAGATTGAAGCAAGGTTTAGACAAAATAATTGATATAGAACAGTCTGGGTTTATGAAAGGCCGTCATATTAGGGATAATATTAGACTAGTATTAGATATGATTGATTATAATAACTTTATCGAGGATGATAGTTTTATTTTATTTATTGATTTTTATAAAGCATTTGATACAGTGATTCATAATTTTATTTTCAAAGTTATTAAATTGTTTGGTTTTGGAGATATGTTTTTGAAAGCAGTCAAAACATTGTATAGTGGATGTAATAGTTCTGTCAAACTTGCGCATGGCACCTCACAAAGATTTGATATTCATCGTGGCATTAGGCAAGGATGCCCTCTCTCTCCTTTTTTATTTTTGTTAGTTACTCAGGTTTTAGCATCGCATATAAAACAAAATCAGTTTAATGGTATCACAGCTTTAGGTGTACAATTCAAACTTAGCCAGTTTGCTGATGACACTGCAGTGTTTTTGAAAAACAAATTTGAAGTACCCAAAATAATAAGATATGTTGAGGAATTCACTGGTGTTTCAGGCCTTAAAATGAACTTAGATAAATCTGTATTATTTCCCCTTAAAGATTGCTCCTCTTCAGAAATAGAAAATATTCCAGTTAAACATAAATTAACATATTTAGGTGTAATAATCTGTAAAAATGAAAAAACAAAGGAGTCAATTAAACTTTGAACCAATTATTGAAAAAACTAAAAAGAAATTTAATTTGTGGTTATTGAGGGACATTTCGATATTTGGGAGGGTTTTATTGTCAAAGGCGGAGGGTATATCTAGATCTGTTTATACGTCATTATCATTAGATGTGCCTCCCAAAATTATTAAAGATCTAGATCAGATTCTTTATAATTTTATTTTGAGGACAAAACCACATTATTTAAAAAAGGAGGTAATTTGTAATCCTAAAGAGCAAGGCGGACTGGAGGTCTTAGATTATAATACTCTCAATGACACTTTTAAAATTAAATGGTTGATAGAGTTTATGAAAAATAGAGAAAGTCCTTGGAATGCATTTCCTTATTATATATTTTATACTCTTGGAGGCATAGACTTTTTGTTGAAATGTAATTTTTCTGTTGACAAAATTCCTGTTAAATTGGCCGGTTTTCACAGACAAGCCCTGTTAGCATGGAAATTGGTTTATAAGCACAATTTTTCACCCCACAGATATTTCATATGGAACAACAAAGACATATTATTTAAAAACAAATCTTTATTCTATCATACTTGGTTCAAGGAAGGTATACTTTTAGTAAGACAGTTAGTTAATTCCCATGGATACTTGTTATCGTATACTGAATTTCTTCAGAAATTCCAATTACCAGTTAAACCAAGAGAATTTGCGATTGTTTTTGATGCAATTCCAAAGAGTGTGATGTTACTTTTAAAAAACTGTAACTTAGAAGAAATCAGCATGGTTAATCCTTTTGGTAACATTTTCATTGAAAATACTGATGTTTTAAAACAACAGTGTAGCAATAAGATTATAAGAAATGCTCTTTGTTCTGTCTCCTTACCCGCAGCAAGATTTTTTTGGTCATCTTTATTTGGTAATATCTCCTGGGTTAAAGCGTGGAAACTGCCAAATAAGTTTTTTATCAATAACAAAATTAAGGAAGTGTCTTACAAAATACTCCATAGAATTTATCCTGCTAAGCATGTTTTGGAAAGATTTAAGCTTAATATTTCATATTCTTGTGAATTTTGTGGTCAAGAAAAAGAAACTATCTTACATCTTTTTTTTCATTGTATTTATTCAAGAATATTTTGGAAAGATTTGGAATTCTATATTAACAGAAAAATTGAAGGTATGATAGAAATTTGTATATTTGATGTAATTTTTTATACAGAAAACGAAAATTTGAATAGTAAAGAACAATATATTATACAATTGTTTATTTTGTTAGGAAAATTCCATATACATAAGAAAAAGTGGGCTCAATGTAAACCAAATTTTGTACATTTTATAAATGACTTTAAATTATATCTAAATCTCTTGGAACAAACCGAAAACAAAAAAGCAATGAAAACATGTAATGCTCTGAAATCATTGAAATGTAATGTATTTTTTTCTCTCTCTCTTTTTATCTCTCGCTCTCTTTTCTCTGGCAGCTAATGTTAATTTGATTATGTGAATATGTAATACCTCATGTTCTTGTGGCATTGAATTAATAAAGCATCATAAAAAAAAAAAAGAAAACAATTCATTGAACCGTTAATATATCCACATGACAGGGGGCGCTAATGATCCTCTCCGATTCACATTCAAATCTGCAAAAGAGTTTAGCTATACTGCCAAAATCTTAGTAACATTTACAAACAGATTTATTATTATTATTACAATAAGAACATTTTAAATAAAAACAAAATGTCAACGTGGATTAGGGGTAGAGGTATAATATTTAATATTGCATTATATTGTTCGTTTCCGTATCAAATTGTGCATTAAAAAGTGTATAGCTGATTTGAACTCATCCTTGAATTTAGGCTACATGACTGTGACCAGCAGATGTTCTCATCGAGCGCTTCAGAACTGAGCTGGTTCACAAGCACCGTTTGTCCCACTGCCATATTATTCATCACTATTCTAATAAATGTATATTCATATCCTTCTGGTCTGCTAACAAGACTCTTTTTTTATTGAACAAACATAGCAGCAAATACAGTTTCATCTACAAAAACAAAAATAAAATAATTATCAACAGTAGACAAAGAGCAAGTAAAGTAAAAAGTAAGTAAAATAGACAAAAGTAAAAAAAAAAAAAAAAAAAAAAAAAAAATTAATTTACAAAATAATAATAATTGAGCCAGGGGTAATATATCCTTTAAATAAATTCAAGAGAGATATACATGCATCGAGTACCTTTTGTTTACATTATAAAAAAGCATAAATATTATACTTTGTGCATAATGTAACTGATTTTAAAGCTTTGGCATTGTTGGAAGAAGATATAGTACTCAAGTAATATTTAAGGTCATTGCTCACAAGACTCAATACTGTAGAACGCTTGTATTGTGACGTGTACATTAGCCACACCCACAAAGTTTCTAGCAGATTCGGACCGAGCCCAGCTGCTGTTCTTAAAGGGGTCGCCGCGAAATTAAAGGAGAACACATTACTTTATAGTTTAATTTCAGTCTACAGTTTAATTATCGTTAATCTCTCTGTCCTTTACCAGATGATTGAGAGCAGTGTATTTTTCTGATCTTTTCGTACCCCAGCCTTTCTATTTTTAGTAAGAAGCCCTTCCCTTTAAATCTCCTCCAGGGACCACCTAGAGTCGCTCCGTATTTCTGTCGGTTGGCAGTAAATCACCGATGGTCACTGTTCGCGTCAGCGCGTCGCGATCAGTCCGCCGTTCCGCTTTCTGCCCGATCTTTCGCTTTTCCTGAAATCCTCTCGTTCTCCAGCCATGCATCTGCTGTGTTTCTGTATCCTGCTGCTGTGGACCGGACCGGCGCGCGGTTATTTCCCGGAGGAGCGCTGGAGCCCGGAGTCCGCGCTGCTCGCGCCGCGGGTGATGCTCGCGCTGGTCTGCCGCAACTCGGCGCACTCTCTGCCGCACGTCCTCGGAGCCATCGACCGCCTCAGCTACCCCAAAGACCGCATGGCTGTATGGTGAGTCCCGGCCGATTGGACTGTTTGGCGTTATTTATTCTGCGCGATTACGCGTCTGACAGCTGCGCGTCCTGCGCTCGACTCATGCGTTACGTGTTTAACTGTATCACGGTGATGCACGCTTGCTACAAATGAAGCGAGCGAACGGGCGTTTATGTGTGTGTTGAGTGAACTAAACTGAGTTTTCTGAGTCTTAACAGATGTGCTTTATGATTTATCTCTGTTTGGAAACGGGAGCAGGATAGTTTTGACTCGGTTCCTGCTGTGACCTGTGTTCGTGGAGGGAAAATTAGCGAGTTTAGACGTGTCGAGGGCAGACAGACACCCCCTTCATGCCCCTCGAGCGGCTCTGCCCCTTTTTTTCCCCCGCACATGCCGATCTGATCAGCCGACGTGTCTTTGTAGCGTGATGGAATCTGTGAGAGAGCAGAAGAACACATGAAGAGGCAGTGAGCTGAGAACTTTCCCTGCGGCGACACACAGATGAAGCACCTTCTGAGAGACTTTAAACCCTCATAAAACATGCATGCCAGAAGACTAGAGAAGACATGTTTAATAATTATGTCGTGAACTAATTATTGATTTCTATTTACTTAGAGCAGTTTCTTCATATTCATCAAATATTTTAATATTTAGTATTCACAGTCAACATCTCTTCAACAAATACATAAAGGTCCCTTATTGTCGAAGTTTAAATTTCCAGGCTTTTTCATGAAAACTGAGGTCTAGGGGCCGGGTCATTCCTGTAATACAGTAACTTCTATGTCCCAATGATTTATTTAACCACATTTTCTCTAAAATGAGTCACATATCAAAATTTCTCAAAAATACGAAAGATTTGTTTTAATTATGTTATAGAGTAGGCTAAACTGCCTCTAATCATACGGATAAATCATGTGAAAAAATATATATATATATGTTTACATTTTCTTCAATTACCATATCATTTTCCATCCTGTTAGTACATACTTTCTCACCGTCCAAAACTGACTGCAATTTCACTGAGACCATTTTATAGAAGTGACATAATGTATTTTTCCCACTGGAATTCATCTTCACAAACTGAGGTAAGCTTCAACTCTCACACCTAATTAGCATAGTTTTTTTTTTTTTTTTGTCCAATGAAATCAATATTTTTGTGTAAATTTTACTTAATTTTTTCATGTTATTCTACTCATTTTGAATGGTTAATTTTACTTAATTAAAATGTGTTAAATTTAATTGATAATATTGCTTGTAATTTTTTTACACAATTTTATTGAATAAGTATAGAGGATCACTTTTTACAGTGCATTCCTAATAGTTAAACATGTCACTATTTTGGTAGAATGAAAAAAATAATGTAACTTTTATTCGCATATCAGGAATGACCCAGCTATTTAACGACCATATACATTTCAAAACAGTCAGTCCACAGTAAAATGCACACAGCCATGCATAAAGTAGCTGTTTTTCTCGAACCGTTGTGACTTCCGTAAAAAGTTGACATCAGAACTACACAATACCTCCTTCAGTCACCCCACACCTCCTTCTGTCAAACCCCCAGACAACACCACATCTGTGCCATTGCAGAGCACTGAGCAACAACAGCACTGAAACATGTGGAAAAGGTTAACTTTAACCTCGAAACCAGATCAGATGACCTGTAACGTTACACTCTCACTCAAAGGATGGAGGATCTGAAAGGATTGTTACTATGAGGAGATCACATGTATAAACAAACTCATCGCGTCTAGCGCGTCATGTTAAAGATGTGTACACATTTCAATTTCAGCAGGCAACTATTTTTACAGCTACATTATTGTTCCAGCCACAATAAATCACTACATTGTATATACAATTACAAATGATTATATATAATGGTCAGTTGTTGTTTTACACACATGCACAGAAATTTTTTTCATACACGACATCATGAGATGCAAAAAACATATGGCAAGAAATTGGTAGACTCGTCCATAACAACAATACTTTATTGAAACTTTTCAGTAAGTGTGGACTGCAAACACTTAAACACTAGCCTACTTTATTTTTCCCTTGAAAAACTTAATTTTTCGATATTTTTTTTTCCTTTAATTACAGTTACTTCCATCTGATGTCATTTGCATTAAATACTATAACCACACTGTAATAAAAACAGTAGAATTTACAGGATTTTACTGGCAAAAAAGTTGTCAATAAAATCGGTAAAAAATAATGCTAATTGTTACGGGCTGAACAAGACGTGAGACAAGCGGATCCATTTGCTGCTAAATTGTTGTTTATTGTCAAGGATAACCCCTTGAGATGAAACATCTCATTTTCAAGGGGTTCCTCGAGACATAGACAAAGATAATACAACACATATACATTCACACTCACAAAATTTGCAAGCTTTATTAGGAGACGTGGTCAGAAACAGGCATTGGTCAGACAAAGGCAAACAGATATGTAGAAGACATGGCAAGAGCAATCCAGTAAACAAGCGTGGGTCAGTCAACGGCAAACATAATCCATCAGGGCGAGACTAGAGGGTCCAGGCAGGGACAAAAAGTATCCAAAGAGGACAAGACGAGAGAGGAAGTCCAAAGTACACAGCACAAGACAAAAACTGAAATAATCTAACACTGAAGATGTAAATGGTATCTTGTAATTAAGTAACTTTAAAAGTAATTTACCCAACACTGGGGCCATTGTATTGTCATTCAGTGAATGACTTTCAGCACATTCAAATGATGTTTTAAGTAGGATGTGCAAATGTGCAGTATTAATTAAAACAAACACCTGGACTTCACCATCCAAAGAGGCAACTAGAGCTCATCTGATGATTATTTACAACTTTGAAAAACAATATTATTTAATGACAGAACATACTTTGTAAGAAAAAAAAAAATGAATATTTTTTGTTTGTCAATTCAGAACCAAGTTATTTTCCAGTGGATTATATAAAACTATTTTCATATAATCCAATAAACAAACCTGGTTTGAAAAAAAAAAAAAAAAAAAAAGCCAATCAGAATTCATCAGACTTTAAAGAGCTCCGACATTTAAATGCTAATGTACAAGCTGGATGCTAATACAGTTATTGTTCTTAGTGTGAACGAGCCTTGAGTAAATGAAAAGAAATTAATGAAATTGTGGGTCTTCCTTTAATGTGAATGTTAAATTGTTAAAAATAGCATATGATTGGCGTGTATCCAAAGCATGTAGAACAGTTTTGGCAGTGTATAATTCTCGTTTCATACAGTTCAGAGTGGCAGCAGTCTTCAGAACTGAAGCATCGCTCTCAGCGTGTGGTTAACAACAGAAACCGAACCGCCGGGGTTTGTGTCGCTGCCACAAACAGACCAGAATGAAACCACAGGCAGTCCGAGACTCTCAGAAGCCGTTTGGGCGGGTTAAGCGCTCGTTAGCACTTTAGCAAATTGAAAAGGAAATCTGTTTACACAAAGTCTTAGTTAATGATCTTGGCAGATCTGAGTGTCAGCACATACACATCAAATTCTATATAATCTAAAGCTTTATTACAGAAATAACTCCAACTGCGCTTAAATCAGTTATGAGAGGCGCTGACCACTAACAAGTATGATTGCTACATAATCGTAGCATTAGAGCGGTTCACACACTCACATGAGAACAGAGACACACGACAACTCGTGATTAACATCTCTAGTTTGGTGGGGTTCTCATCTGCTCCAGATTTCATTTTTACTGGTATACTGTAGGATGGGCGTCGTCACACCCGCGGCCCTGTGATTGGTTCTTTCAGTGGCTTCAATTGACTCTGTAAAAATCAGGCAGCCACATTAAATATATAATTTTACACCCACAGATGTTTAGTTGCCATTTTATCACCATAATTAGATATAATATATAATCCCACCTAGAAATGTTTAATGTTCTAGGAACGTCTTCAGTGGCTAGTTTTATTTTAGTTCCCAGAATGTTCTGCTGAAAGTTAGGATAACATTCTCTAAAAACATTCTAAAAATATCTATTGATAACATTGTTACAACATTATTCTCTAACATTCTAATAAAGCTTCCCATCACACTAGATGTGGACTGACATTGCTCAGAAGTCAAATGTTGGTTGAAAGTGAAAACCCAACCTCTGTTTGGAGTCAAACTCTAGCGTAAATACTCCAAAAACAGTATTACCAACCTCACTTATTATAAACAAGATTTATTTCTGTCATAAATTTAAAAAAGTTTTTATTGAGATTAACAGAGTTGTTGATGGTTTATTGGAAATAATAGTTTAGCTTGATGTCACTATTATGGTGATCAATACTTAGGCAGTATGACTCTTTCAGTTACAGTTAATTTAACTGCTGTAGCTATATTTGTTACAGCGAAAACAGTGAGAGACAAATGACATCAGGTGATCTTGGTTACTAATATTAGAACTTTCCTCATGTAGTGATCTGATCAGCTTGTTTTATCTGGAGTTGAATCTATGCTATTAATTTAATATTAGTGACTATGGCAGATGCAATGCATAAGATCCTACATATTAATATCATATTTTGTCTGTTCTTTTTAAATTACATTGTTAATGAACCAGAGAAAGCTTAGACACACAAAGACCTCAAGAATTACTGTATGAATCTCAACAATGTTGACATTCTTCATGCCACAGTGCATTCTGGGTGACATGGATAAGTTTTGTGTGATATACCGATAATACATTGCAGCATGAAGCATGTCACCATTGTTGAGATTCATACACTGAATCCTGATGTTTGTGTGACAAAAATTTTTTTTTTCAAATTATTGAAATAATCTGCTTTAAATTCAGCTGTGTCTCAGAGCCATTAAGTTGCTTTAAGAAATAATATGTAACTAACATTAGATTTGGTGAAAAACGGTAAACAGACCACATATGTGATGATGTGTTAATCACCAGCAAGCAATCAGCACCATTCAACCACATGTTATCTTGCCACAATAAAGATTACAGCAGCTAAAGAACAACACTGATAAGCCAAGTGTCAAATTGCACAACTAAAGCCAACACTTATCACCATTATGGTGACATCAAACCAAACTATTACTTTAAACAAGGCAAGACATCCAAGTGCTTCTCACGGCATCTGCTTAAATCTTAATAAGAATGTTAGGGGATAATGTTCTAATAATGTTATTTATAGACATTTTTAGAATGTTTTTAGAGAACGTTATCATGAGAACGTTAGAACAATCATGGTAATGTTCTTAGAACATTTTTAGAACACAAAAATTCTAGCTGGGATAATATGTAATTATAATTCATAAACTACTCTTTAAAGTCAGTAAGATATGTTGTAAAGTAAACACTAATTCTGTGAAATAATATGGCAATGCTATTCCAATTATTATATGATTTCATATATTGTGATTTAAAATAACTGTTTTCCATTTATCAAAATGTAATTTATTCTGACGATGCAAAACTGAATTTTCAGCAGCCAACAAATTAGTGTAAGTTTTTATTATCAGTAGTGTGGAGAGTAAGATACATTTTTATTTCAAGATTTTTTGATGAACAGAAAGTTTTAAAGAACAGCTCTATTTCAAACAGAAATAGTTTCTAACATTATATATGTATCTTTACTGTCACTTTTGATCAATTTAATGCATCCTTGCTGAATAAAAGTATTAATTTATTTTAAATGTATATTTTGACACCAAGGTTACGATTGTATACCATCTTTAATATAATATAATATAATATAATATAATATAATATAATATAATATAATATAATATAATATAATATAATATAATATAATATAATAATTTTTGTTGGAAACTCGAAGAAAATTTTTTTAGATGCAAACCAAAATATCACATTATTAACAAAAATTACTTAGATCAGAAGCATTCTAGTGGTCTCTAAACCTAATTATGAACACCAGTACTAGTCATTTTTGTCTTTGCAAATTTAGTGTTAATAACAGAAGCATCCAGACCTGTAGGTCATCAAACACAATCCTGATGGAGATCAGACAGGTGTGTCAGATTTGATTGAGACTGGAAAAAAGAGGTATGGAATTTGCCTTAGGAACTTTCAGAAGCTTGTGTGTGTGTGTGTGTGTGTGTGTGCGTGTGTGTGTGTGTGATATGAGATTGTGCACCTGGATACCATCTGTTCACAGCTAAACCCTGAGCACCAAAGACAGCCTGTGTGATCTCAGTGATAACTTGCCTTGATTTCCCCAGGATCATCTGCTGAACTCACCTGAACACACACGTTTGTACAGTATCTGGCAACGTTGGGTGTTACACAATATATGTAACGCGAGTTACATAATCAGATTATTTCCCCAAGTAACTAGTAAAGTGCATTACTTTAAATTTGCAACTGAGTTTTGCACTTCCTTCATTTAACTCTTGTTGTGTACAGGCCTTTACAATTTCCAAAAACTATTTTTATTTTTAGGTTTATCTTTTATTGAATACAAATAATCAAGCCCAGCCCATAATGTATACATAACATAATGCATTACTTTTCATAAAAGTAACATAATTAGTTACTTTTTATGGAGTAAAGAAATACTGTAATGCATTAGTTTTTAAAGTAACTTTCCTCAACAGTGGCATCTGTGTGAGTGAATCTGACTCATTTTCTTCACTCACACATTGTGTGAAGGGCTCTGGTTCTCCTGTGCTCCTTCTGCAGCCAAACACTAAAGACCAGCTCGGCTTTCCAAGGTCGTGTAGTGCAGTTAAATATGGGCTGATTTTACAGCGCTGCACATCAGTGCAAACTCAACACTCGGGAAGAAAGGAAAATGTAAAAGTTCTAATTACAGTAATTTACTTTCTATTTTGTCATTCATGTTTGGAGAAGTCTGTTTCAGAGGATCTCTCTGTCCTCAGGGTGGCCACAGATCATAATTCAGACAACACCACTGAGATCCTGCGCGAATGGCTCATAAACGTCCAGAACTTCTATCATTATGTGGAGTGGAGACCTCAGGAGGAGCCCAGGTGAGACTGACCTTAATCTACAGGATCACAGAAACATCTGCACACATCTGTGATCTGACCAGTGTCTGCTCGCTTACTCTTCTTATGTTAGAAAACATATTTTGTTAAATCAATCCAAATTCGTTAATTTCCCAATAGACTGATCTTTTTTTTAAACTTTTATTTAAAAAAAATTGTTTTCATTAAACATAAAAAATGTTCAAGTTTTTAAACACTTATTTTCAAGGTAAAAAATAGATGCCGTAAAAATGTACGGTAAAAAGACATCAACATTAGGTTTAACACACAACCCTAAAATACAAAAAACTAAGGAAAAAAATAATTATAAAAATAAAAAAAAACAAACAAACATGAAATAAAAAATTTGACGCAGGGAATTCTGTGAATGTCAATTTTTTTCACTTCCAAAAACGGTATTCTACCATAATATTACATGTAATGACCAATACAGTTTATTACCGTATATAGTAGGGGACCTTCCCTTTAACCATTTAACAGGTTTTTTTAAATTTTTTTTTACTGTTAAGCATTTTTCTTTCACCGTTAAATTCACAATGATTTTTTTCTGTGTTAACGTCCTCTGCTAAGAAATCTTTTCTTGGAAAATAGCTGAAATAAAACAAGTTTCAGTTTTTTTTTATGTATATTTTACTTTACTTGTAAACATTGTAACACAAATATATAAAGTATATTGCACCACATGATATTTTACCACCTCAACTAACCTTGCATTTCCATAAAACAGATTTTTTTAATGCAGAAAAAAACATGCTAATTCTAGTGCATTTAAGTCATTTCATGTATAAATTGCATTTTAACACATATTTGAATTAGTTGAAAGGATGACAAATCAGTCAGGTTTGTGGCTCATGCATGTGTTTGTCTGTGTGTTTCTCAGAATCTATGAGGACGAGAGCGGCCCAAAGCACTGGACGTACCTGCGATACGAGCACGTGATGAAGCTGCGTCAGGCGGCGCTCGACACGGCGCGGGAGATGTGGGCCGACTACTTCCTGGTACATCATCTGAAATCTGAAAGAGTGCCTCTGCTCCTCGCTGAAGTCAGCCACCATCATGCACGGCTGTAATGTTGCCTGTCAGTGCAGATGATGTGACAGCAGTGTGATTACTCTTCCCCTCCCGTCTGTCGAGGGTCACGGGCCGGGTTGCTTGTCTAAAGTTAGCAGTTGCTCTGTTCAGTATTACAGGGTTATTCCTGCTGCTCTGTGATCAGCTCTGTTCCTGCTGTCCAGCGTTTGGCTCCACACTAGTTTAACTGCTCTGCATGTGTTTTAGTGGAAGTACTCTGTACCATTACAGGATTAAACACACTGTCCCTCGAGCCAAAACCACTGCCATGTATACAAGTCAAACATCTTTCCTGGAGAACCACATTGAGTTTTATCTTCAGTAAATGACATACTGTACGTTAAATCGTTTTTTAGTCATCTCTTGAGTTCAAACTGTAAAATTAGGTGTAAATTTCACTCGGAAATAGCTAGTAAACTTCACAAATAATTACAAAGAAGCAGGACCACTGAAATAGTATTTTATCATAAAGTGTTTTCCAATAATGATTGATCTTTGAAAAGTCATTTTTACAATGTGATTCTGATTCAGGAGACAAAATCCAATTTCAAAATGAAATGCTTATAGATTTTAAATTAACTTAATTGCAACCTACAAATGTGTAATTACAAATATATTTAAACAAGTTCCAATAGAAATTACATTAAAATGTATTTTAGTTAACCATAATTATTTGTCAGTGCATTCAGCCGTGCTTTAACCATATTTTAATGACAATAGAAGTCATTTTCAAATGACATATAAAGATATACTTAAGTCCTCTCTCCAGTTGAGTGTCATTTTGTTGTGGATTGGTTTAAAACAATGCATATTTTTTAGATCTAACATTATGTGATTAAATGTGGAGTCGCTATGAATAATAAATGAAATAAGGCTGACAGACTCGTGTGTGCAGATGGTGGACTGTGATAACCTGCTGACTAACCGGGATGTGTTATGGAAGCTGATGCGGGAGAATAAGACGATCGTGGCACCCATGCTGGAGTCCAGAGCGGCGTACTCAAACTTCTGGTGCGGCATGACCTCTCAGGTGTGCATCCGGTTTAGACTTAGTCCTGTGTCAAATCTGCTTTTTAGTTTCTGTCATACTGTATTCTTAGTCAGGTTTTGGTGTCTAAACACTGGGTATTTTAGTCAAGGTTTAGTCAGTGAAGTTTGTATTTGTTTAGTCATGCTGCATAGTGGTTTAACTGATAATCATAATTTCATCGCACAAAATTCGAATAGATGTCATTGTTATTGTCAGTTGTCAAGTTCTCTAAGTCGCTAAATTGTCAAATCATTAAATCAAACTTAATAAAATAAAGTGTTCACGAAGCACAAACAAGGGATCATTTTGACCCTTTGCCCAACGGGGATAAGTATAAATATGTATTTTAGTTTAGCCTTTTTGTTAACAATATTGTATGTTTATATCAATTATAATTAAAAATTAAATTTTTCATATGGCAGTCGCAAACCAGCTTGTTGACATACATTTACATAATATTTTTTCTACTTTTTGTTGAAAAAGATAAAGATAATTATTAGTATTATTATTATTATTTAAATGTTTATAAGTAACTTTCATAATTTTAAATGTTGTGTTTTTGCCTCTTTTGTCAGCAATATTGCATGCTGATATAAATTATAATTATATATTTATCTGAGTCTTTGTTTAATGATTGTTTCAAGGTCCGTTCACACATCAATTAAGATGTTAACTCTAATTGCACACTCCAGATTTGTCCTCTGTCTCTTTAATTTCTCAAGCTCTTTAATGCGGGATGAATTCTGATTGGTTGTAAATATTTATATTGTTCATCAGCTAAAAAAACAACGAGTGTTAGTGATTCCATCAATATTGTTCTTCTGTGTCACTATCGTTTTATTTAGAATGACTTTTCAAACTATATCTCAGTCGTTATTGTTCACACAGGACAAAAATAAATAAATACTCGCTTTTTCGTGCCGCGAATTAATGATCGCACCTGGTGTGAATAGCTCCATATTTCATGTTCAGTGTGAAAAGGCCTTTAGTGTTGGAGGAAGGTTGTGGACACACATCTTTGTTCACAGTCTTGTTAACGAGCGAGTGTGTTATTACAGGGTTATTATAAGCGGACGCCGGCCTACATGCCGATCCGCAGACAGGAGCGTAAGGGCTGCTTCGCCGTGCCCATGGTTCACTCCACCTTCCTGATGGACCTGAGGAAGGAGGCGTCCCGGGAGCTGGCCTTCTTCCCGCCTCATCCCGACTACAGCTGGGCCTTCGATGACATCATCATCTTCGCCTTCTCCGCGCGCATGGCAGGTGCGTCTCAGGCTGAGATTACACCCAGTTATCATGAGCACTGCGTTTACTCGAGTTTTAACATTGTTTCCCGCAGAGGTTCAGATGTACATCTGTAACAGAGAGACTTATGGGTATTTCCCCGTGCCCCTGCGCTCCCATAATACCCTGCAGGACGAGGCGGACAGCTTCCTGCACTCGCAGCTGGAGGTGATGGGTGAGTCACATGACTGTCACATGACCTTGTTTCTCAGCTGAAAGAGCGCAACGGTGTCTTTGATCGTTCGGTGTGTTTTGTCGCAGTGCGCAATCCTCCATCAGAGCCGTCCGTGTATCTCTCTCTTCCTCCGAAACAGCCGGATAAAATGGGCTTTGATGAGGTCAGGAGGTCACCACACTACCACACTGTTTCACTTTATGTTTTAGATTGCAGTATATTTAATTGTAAGTGTATAATTTTATATTGTATTATTCCCATATATAATAAGCTGCTGTAATGTGTTTCTGCAGGTGTTCATGATAAACCTGCAGAGGCGTTCGGATCGCAGGGAGCGCATGCTGAGGACTCTGTACGAACAAGAGATCGCCTGCAAGATCACCGCAGCTGTAGATGGCAAGTGTGTATCAAACACACACAAACACCTGCTCTCACCTGTTCTGCTCACACGCAGACCGTCTGACACCAGTGTGTGTGTGTGTGTGTGTGTGTGTGTGTGTGTGTGTCAGGGCACTGAACGCCAGTCAGATCGAGGCGATGGGGATCCAGATGCTCCCCGGATACAGTGACCCGTATCACGGCCGGCCGCTCACTAAAGGAGAACTGGGCTGCTTCCTGTCACACTACAACATCTGGACAGAGGTGAGAGAGAGAGAGAGAGAGAGAGAGAGGCAAAATGCTATCATTTCATTAAATGAACATGTTTTTACTAATAACACAGAACAAACCATGCATTTTTCCACACTCTTTATTTAAAATGTTGAATGTCCATGTAAATATTATTTAATTTATTTTAAACTATTTTATGTAGCCTTAAGTGGTTCAGAATTAAACATTTTTTAAAGTAATTATTCTGTAGTAAACAGTGAGTTATAAAATGATTACAAAACATTAAAATCTGATACAAATGAAGACAGTGCTTGAAACTGAACGTATCCATCAAGTAAATTGATTCAGATTAATACAAAAATAATTAATTGTTTAGAAAATATTTGTAAACAAAATAATACAATGTGTAAAATTCCACAAAAAGTTTCAGGTTTAATGTAGACTTTTAGAAAAATAAACAATAGTGCTTTTTATAATATTTGAATATATTTTATTAATAAATAATGTTTGTTTTTTTTTTTTAAGAAAATATTCAAATATATATTTTAAATATCTTATGGCAATGTGTTAACTAAATGCTCTACTATTGTTAAAAGGAAATAATATACGTATATATATATATATATATATATATATATATATATATATATATATATATATATATATATATATATATATATATATATATATATAATACTACAAAATAGAGTTTTCTAGAATAGAAATAATCATAATTTACAATAAACATTTGTATATATTTTTGAAAATAATATGAAATTATATATATATTAGGGCCGGGACTTTAACGCATTAATTGAGATTAATTAAGTACACAAAAAATAACGCGTTAACTAAGATTAATTAATTACAGATAAAAATTGCCGCATTTTTAATAACTTATTTTTGCACCGCGGAACGTTTCTCACTGGATGAGTTTCGGCGGACCGATTATACTGGAGCACCAACTAGCGTTCGCATATCACCGCAGCACATCGAGTCTCAAGGATCACCTGAACACAAAACATATAGCAGCTAGCGTGGACTTTACACTTTATGTTGAACTATGTATTATTTTGTTGGTGCAACAGTATATGTTGAACTCTTTATTGTTTTGGCCAAGGTTATTGAGAGTTGGACTTAGTATGTTATGGCCTCTGAAGCAACAGAGAGATGTTTTCTAATAGTCAGTGTTTCCAATGTTCTGAATGTAATTGACAGTATTGTGTTTTACTTAAAAAAACACTTTACAGAAGGCTCCAGCACCTATAAGCTTCCTGAATTTCTGAAATGTACTATTTCTAAATTGTTTCTAAATATGCTATTGCTACACTTCATGGCAAAAATTGCACTGGTCTGCTAGACTTGGTTGAACAAAAATAAACAATATTTTGTTGCTTAAGCTTATGTATTCAGTCATTATTCAATGGTATACTATAAATCCATGTGGAAAAAAATTACTTCTCACTGTTCTCAGGTCAAATATTTATATGCGATTAAAATGCGATTAATTGATTACAAAGCCTCTAATTAATTAGATAAATTTTTTTAATCGAGTCCCGGCCCTAATATATATACACATTACTTAATTTAGCTGACGCTTTTATCCAAAGCGACTTACAATTGCTATATATGTCAGAGCTCACACGCCTCTGGAGCAACTAGGGGTTAAGTGTCTTGCTCAGGGACACATTGGTGTCTCACAGTGGATCCGAACCCGGGTCTCTCACACCAAAGGCATGTGTCTTATCCACTGTGCCAACACCACCCCCACATATATAATGTTTTAAATCAAATGAAATAGTGATTTTTGGATGGTATATTAACTGATGGAGATGTCTTTACTCAGTCTGTGTGCATCAGTGTGTGTTTCTGTGTTCTGTGTTCTGTGTTCTGGTTCTGTGTGTTAGATTGTGGATCGGGGGCTGAAGGCGTCTCTGGTGATCGAGGACGACCTGCGCTTTGAGGTTTTCTTTAAGCGTCGTCTGCAGAATCTGATGGAGGAGATCGAGTCTCAGCGGCTGGACTGGGACCTGATGTGAGTGAAGGAGTGTGTGTGTGTGTGTGTGAAGCGTCCTCTGCTGACTCCAGCTGTCTGTCTGTCTCTGTCTGTGTCTCAGATACATTGGCCGCAAGCGGATGCAGGTGGACCGGCCGGAGAAATCTGTGCCCAGAATACACAACCTGGTGGTGGCGGATTACTCGTACTGGACGCTGGGATACATGATCTCCCTGCGCGGCGCTCAGAAGCTGCTGCGGGCCGAACCGCTCCGAAACATGCTGCCGGTGGACGAGTTTCTGCCCGTCATGTACAACAAACACCCCATGTGAGAGAAGAGCCATCTCTTCATATAGCCCTATCATTAATCCTAGTGTTCGCTTTGTCTGTTTATATTTATAGAAAATATATATTGTTAAAAATGTATTGTTATTTTTATTACTTGTGATGATGATGATAATAATAATAAATAATGATACATAACATTATTATAAATATGTATAAATATTTTATATAATTAAATTTAGTTTACATTTATCGATGGTCATAGTCATCACATTAAATTATTATTATTGATAATAACAAAATTTATTATATAAACTATGGTAATAAAAAAATATATTTTTTTAAATATATTTGGATCATTATTAATATGAATATTTTATTGTTATTTGTAAATATAGCATAATAATATTTTGTGTAAGTTATTAGGAAAAAGCATTGTTTCATTGAAGCAGCATAAGTGAAGTGGTTTGGTCTCTGTCTGTGCAGCGAGGACTACATGTCTCACTTCGAGCGGCGGGATCTCCGAGCGTTTTCAGCCGAGCCTCTGCTGGTTTACCCCACGCACTACACGGGCGACGAGGGCTACATCAGCGACACGGAGACCTCCAGCGTCTGGGACAACGAGACGGTCCTCACCGACTGGGACCGAGCGCGATCACGCAAGAGCAGCGAGCAGGAGGAGCTCAGCAGCGGGGCGCAGAACTCAGACGTGCTTCAGTCTCCGTTGGACAGCACGGCCCGAGACGAGCTCTGAAACACTCACGTCATCGAGGACAAGTGTTCGTCAGACGCCACACTTCACCATCTACTTCAGATACTCCCGGATGATTTCCATGAAATGCTCGACTGGATGCAGGAATAGTAGAAATGATGCTAGTTACAGTTGAGGTCAAACGTTTACAACCTGTTTTAGTTTTTAGTTTAGTTTTAACCTGATCTGATGGGTCTAGTTTAACGCTTGTCAGGAGTCCTGGCCGATCCTTTGTGCTTCAGTTCAATTTGTTTTTATTTTTAACATTTCATTCCTTTAATATTTCACTTTGAACATGATTTAAGTGAGCGTAGACTTTTACTTTGTACGTAAAGCTGTTGTTAAGCGTCCCAGATTTAGGTCAGAATCAGATCGGCGTGTGTTTATCTGATAGTTTGCTTGCAGATGACTAATTTATTGCTTGTTGAGCTTGTTCGTAGTCTTCGATGTCAGTATTAACACAGAGCCGATGGATCTGTTACCCGTGCTGTGAACCGCACAGAAGTGTTTTACCTTTGTTTTTTTCTTTCAGTTGCCATAAGAGATTTGTATGGGAGAAAAGTTACCAATTAAAATGAATCCATTTTAAAGCTAGCAAACGAATGCTTGTGTGGCAAACTAATGTTTACATGATGCCTAATGTGCTAACTCAAGAAATGGATGTTGTAATATTTAGTGAAATGAGATGAGTGAACATTGATTTTTTTATGTATCAATCCTTTCTGTTGCTTTCATCCTGAATGTGCCTTTTATACCAAAGAATAAAGAATGTTTCTTAAAGTCTGATGCTGTTGATCCAGTCTGATTTTCTGAGGCATCTGCTGTGGGATACTGGTGCAGTGAATGGGTGCCGTCAAAATGAGAGTACAAACAGCTGATAAAAACATCACAGTAATCCACACCACTCCAGTCCATCAGACTCCATACAGATCAATAACTGATGATTATCATCACCAACATAAAGTATATCAACCTACACCTAAGGACAGGTTAACACCTGATGGCTTTTCTTCTGGGCTTTTGAGTTACAACAAATGTGTTTTAGAAACACACGGTTATAACAGCCAGAGAAAAGACTAAGACAGAAGTCAAGGGTCAAGAGCCCAACTAAAGCAAACACTGATCTCTAACATGGTTACTTCAAATGAAACAATAAATCAACATCTAAACCTTAGTTCATTCTCAATAAGATCTTCTGTAGACGTCTGACAGAAATAAAGTCAGTCTGGTTATTAATAAGTGGAGCTGGTGATGCTGTTTGTGGGGTTGTTTAATCAGATCTTGAGAGATTTCATGTATTTTATTTCAGTTGATTTCATCTAAGTCTGTGTCTGAAGTCAGTTGTAGTAGTTCTTGTGTTTCTCTTTTCTTCAGTGATTCTGTTTGTTAACAGCAGCTGTTCATCACTAATTCACAATCAGCACTTAGATAATCAATTAATTACTTAAATGCTAAGTTTTAAAACTTAACATGGTTTAAATCAAGGCAATCTGTTTACTCAAACGGTTTGAGTAAAGTTTACTTATCTGGTTTTACAGTGCTATTTCTTTTGTCTGTTTTCTTAATTGCAGAATATTTATCACGTGCATCCAGTCCTTCGTGCTGTCTTTGCTGTAAACTGGTTTAAAGGGACAGAAGTGAGAGACTTATTTACCCTCATTTGATAAAACTGTTTTGAAAAAAAATATTTTACATTTAGAAATTTCTAGAATATCTGTTTCGGGTTTTTTGTTAGTGTAAAAACTTTTCCAAAATAAAAAAGTAAGTAAGTGAAATTTTCACTTATTTTTCACAAGGTTTTGAAGTGTTCCTGTAGCTCAGTGGTAGAACATTGCATTAGCAAGAGCAAGGTTGTGGGTTTGATTCCCCGGGAACACATGATAGGTGAAAATTGTTAGCCTGAATGCACTGTAAGTTGCTTTGGATAAAAGTGTCTGCTAATTGAATAATATTTAATTAAATTTTACTCAATAAAATGTACTTATTATAATTTTTTTTTACTTAACTTAGTTAAGTAGATTTACTTAATTTCCAAATTTACTTGAAAAATGCTTGTGCAAAAACATGCCAAATAAAAATTAAGTAAATTTACTTATTACTTTTTTCAGTGTATATGAATGATGGTTTGTGCTTATGTTAAACATTTTAAAGACCAGACAACTTTTGAATAAATATATTAACTTTAATGGAAGAATGCTTGTTTATAACTTTGTCGGAATTTAAACATAATTTAGAATGTTAGGGATGTTCTATATTCCCTGTCAGATGTATACAATATTCTATAACAAAAAAGAAAGTGGTTGGGAACCATTGTCTTAAGACATTTTTTTCCCAACCCTGGCTTAAAACACTAATTATGTTTTCCTGCTGTATTCAGCGTCACTTACAAAACAGATTGACTTTATTTCTGTCAGCTAACACTGATCACCATAATGGTGACATCCAGTAGTGGACAGTAAAGGAGTAGCTTTACTTCGTTACTGTACTTAAGTAAATTTTTCAAGTATCTGTACTTTACTGGGGTAGTTTTATTTTGAGTAACTTTTACTTTTACTTCACTACATTCCAAAGCATAAGATCGTACTTTTAACTTCACTACATTTCATAAAACATATCGTTACTCCCTATAATATATCACATGCTCCGACACGCAGAAGCGGTGTCTGATTCATCATGAACGAACTGAATCTTTTCAAAATAAACTTTTAAATCTGATCGCGAATCACACCAAACGATTCGCTAACGAATAAGAATGATCCGATTGCAGCTGTTCTGGAGTCGACACCTCACTGATTCAAATGAACCGTTTAGTGCGAGTCAGTAAGAACCGGGAGATCTTGTGAGCGCACGTGCGTCTGATGTTGCTAAAAGTAAGTTATTAATGTCGAAATATTGGATTAATTATTGTAACTGAAAATCATATTTAGGTCAAAATTGTCAGTTGTTTGGGAACTAAATCCGCTGTAAAGAGTGATCTATTTAAGCCCACTGAAATGTTCCAGTGCAGACGATGCAGACACATCAATCAGCATCTCTGTGTTTTAGGTAAAAAAATAAATAAATAAACTAACACAGATTAAATAAAATAACTCATGCATGTTCAAATTCCCCGCTTCCGTAATAGTTTTATTAAAATGCTACCATGTCCTATGTGACGTCTGTTTTTATATTGTTTATCAACAGTTACGTTATATTGTTTGGATTAACTAGACGAGTAGACAGACATGAATGTTTATTCATAACCGAACTGAAAATAATTAAATATCGTTAGCTGATGCTAACTGTCTAGCTAACAAGCTTGCTGGTGCTAACTTGAGGTAATTTTCAAAAATAATGTCCAAATATTTTTATACATAGGCCTATATATATATATATATATATATATATAGAGAGAGAGAGAGAGAGAGAGAGAGAGAGAGAGAGAGAGAGAGAGAGAGATTACATCTGGGGAGAAAAGTAAGCATGTGATGTTCAGAACATAGTAACTAGTAATTATCAAAGAGGGGAAGAGATGCACCCCGTTTGGCCATGGGTGTTTTTACACCACAGACAAGATTTGAGAAGGAAAAAATCATTATGAAAATATAATTATATTTTCCTTAAAATGTTCTTCCTAACTTCAGACTTAATTCTCATGTCATATATAACTGTGATGTTCTGTAAAACAACACACTTTAAAAGACTTTGTTCTTCCTGGTGAAGATCAGATGGTCAACTCTGTTTTCTCTCAGGTACATCACAGTGTAAGCTTCACAGTTAACATCACTCTCATCAGCGTAGTCCATATACACAACAAAAATATATCTTCACTCCATATAGTGGTTATTTTGGAAAAAATCCCAGGTATTTTGAGCAGTAGGATTATATAAAAAAAAAAAAAAAAAAAAAAAAAAAAAATGTGCTAATATAAAATTAAATTAGCCTATAAAAATTGCAAACATCTATCTTTCAGTACTTTTTTTCTTAAGTACATAAAAAAATGAGTACTTTTGTACTTTCACTTGAGTAAAATTGAAAAAGGTGTACTTTTACTTTTACTGGAGTAATATTTTACAATACGTATCTGTACTTTTACTCAAGTACTTGATTTGTGTACTTTGTCCACCACTGGTGACATCAAACCAAACTATTACTTTCAGTAATATCAACATCTAAACCTCTGTTAATCTCAATAAGAACATTTTATGTTTATGTAAAGTTTGACAGAAATAAAGTCAATCTGGTTTATAAGTGAAGCTGTTAATGCTGTTTTTGGAGTTATTTACTCTGGACATCAAACAAAGGTTGGGTTTTCACTTTGAACCAACATCTGACTTCTGAGCAATGTCAGTCCACATCTAGTGTGATGGCAAGCTTTCTTAGAATGTTAGAGAATAATGTTGTAACAATGTTATCAATAGATATTTTTAGAATGTTTTTAGATAATGTTATCCTAACATTTAGCAGAAAAATCTGGGAACTGAAATAAAAATTGACACTGAAAACATTACCTGAACATGAAAAATCTCTAGATGGGTTCAAACTGGTCGTGCAAGCACCCCAATCGCTCCCTGTATCTGACACACTCACTTCAGGGTTAAATCAGGTGTGAGAGATGAGGGAGACACAGAAATGTGCAGTGCTGGGGGCACAACGTAGGATTTTGGTTGAACCTGTTTGTCACAATATATATAATACAGATGTCAGCCTTTAAGCGACTGACTCCCAGTGGGCATGGGCGAAGATGTAAAATGATCCACCAATGTCTTGCTCTAGAATCAATTATATGCAAATATATTTGCCCATTTGAAAAGGGGGGGAAACTATAAGTTTTTAAGTTGGTGCAAAAGTATCATAATCATAAATAGTTATCTCATTTTGTGACTAACATCATGTTTACTCTCAAGAGCTTTTAGTAAACAGGAACGTTTCGACAGAACTCGCGGGAATACACTTCAATAACAAGTGCCATTGTTCTCACTAACTTGTTTCACTGGTCCTAGGTGTTCCACGTGACCTCTTTAAAAACAACACATATTATATGTGTAATTTAAGCCCTTCTGTTTTCAGTAATGACCAGATAACCATTATTACTGTACAGAAATTTCAAGATGTATCAAACATCTATAACTATGAATATTTTACATTCAAAAAAGTAAAAAGTCCTCTGTATTCTTAATGTATTTAAATTATCGATTAAAACAGCAATTTTTTCTTCCTTCTTGGGCAGATGTTTTCCACTGTTTTTCTTGAGAATGAACTGGGGCATTGCTTTTATCTACAGCAAAAAACAAAAGCGAAACCGCCCAAAGCGAGATAGCACGTACCGAAGTTTACATCTTTACTTTCAACTTCGTAAGTACACCATTAACTTCATTTAAGTCTTTGGAAATAGTTTATATGTCACAAGTTCTCAGTGTATTCTTTAAGTCTAATTACATAAAGTGTGTGTTTGCGTATGTGTGTGTTTTTACAGAAATGTTGGTTTTAAATGAAAAGTAGCCTTTTGTCTTTACACGTTTGAAACCAAAATACAAACAACATTCTTTATTCTGACAAATATTTGTTCTGTAATTGAGGTATGACCCATTTAAATATGTACAAAAGATTTTACCTCACTCTTCAGGGTTAGTTTTTATGAGTTTACAAATAAATAACAAACTCCCAATGCAGTCCTAGTCATCGAGGTCCAAGCACAACAAAGCTGATATTGTTTGGTGGTTAAGCTGCTATACGTCTTTCCAAATATTGTTAATATTAAATCTGATTTGTAATATGCAAGTGTATTTGTAGTATACAAAAACACACCAGTTAGGAATAAAACATATATCCAGGAATAACAAATATATAGGATTCAAATCCTAACCTGATGCTCCCTGTAGTGGACTGCTCTGGAATTACAGTCTTGAAATGTTACGCACAGCTATAGTTGTCATGCTTGGGCAACTAAAATCGACAAAAGTAACTCTTTGGTATGAAAAATGTTACAAAGTAAACATTTTATGAAATATGTCTCAAAAGATTTTCTTCAATAAACCTGAAGAATGCAGTTCAATCAGTTGATTCAAAACAATGGGGTTCAGTTCATTGGTTTCAGTTCAACTGGGCTCGAATCAATAGATTCACTGTGAGACAGCATTCGATTCCACTGTTCTAGAACACTCCGCGTGGTACGGAAATATAAGGAAGCAAACTGTTGTGTCTTAAAGGATATACATTGAGCATAAAGGGGGGGGGGGGGGGGAACGTGGTTCTGTTTATGCAAATTAACTGATAATCATTATTAGATACTGGCATGGGTTGGCTCGCCATCTTGCATCATCAACTAATTAAATGCCAATATGAAAAAAAAAAAAGATTGATAACATTTGTCAGCCAGCTAATCAATGACATTTCCACTGCATTTGACTCTTATATTACACTTATAAACAAACAAATAATACTCATTACCATCGTCACAAAATATGAACATATATGACTTACACACGTTGTTGCACACAGTGTTTTAACTTATAATGCAACACAGCTCATCGGAATCACGTTGCTGAAGTCTTGAGATTGCATTTTCTCTGACTGAAATATCAGTACGCCTATACAACCAGTACACACTGTTGAATGTCCGCTCACCAAAATCCAGAGAAATAACACAGATGTAAGTGTTATCCTCCTTTTTCCTTTCTTTTGGCACTTGCTCAAAGCTATGCTGCTGCTCATCTGATGCAGAGAAGTACTTTTACTTAAACTTAACCTGATTGGACAATTACTGCGATGTCATTCAAATGAAATACATTTTAAATTGATTTAATAATTTTTCTCACACTATTTGCTCAATAAGTCTATTTCTTTACCAAACTGTTTAATTATTCAATTATTGCTAATGGATTTTTCACGCTTTATGTATTTATTTATTTTTATTTTAAAGTATTCCATGTTATCATAGCTCTGTAGAAAGATAATTATCTTTTTAGACATTATTATAATTAATTAAAATAAGAAATAATGCTATTTAGTATTAATATTAAAAATGTTCCATTAGTATTATGATGTTTATAAATAATGTTATTTGTTAATTTTATCATTCATAGGTTACAGAATAAATAACCCTGTCATATATAATTCATGACATCAAAATAGTTACGAATTTACTAAGAAATGGGACAAATGTTTAAAATATAGTCCTGATTAAAAATGTATCCCATTCAGGTAATAGCAGCAGATTGTGCAGAATTGTATAAAAAGTAATAATTGGTTCCAGAGATTTAAATGCACACAGATAGCACACAGGCTTATCCTGGAGGAATAGATAAAATAATCAACTCTGTTCTGTTGAGTTGTCAGGTGTTGAAATAATCAGTATGAATGGGTGTCTCTTATTTTGGCACACTGTAGGTGGCAACTCTACTCTCAGTCAATAATTTTTATAAATTAAATGACAGCATACCGAATCCACTGCTAGGACCACAAAAAAAAGTTAAACTATGCAAAGTCTTTGGGCTGGCAATGAGGCTGATCATGTTGTATTTTTATATTTTGCCCATAGTGAAACCAAATGGCTACAGTGATTTATGATGCTCTTTCTGAGCTACTGGAAGACGAGTTCAAAGAATTCAAATGGCACCTGTCAAATAGCGATACAAAAGACAACTCTATTGCTCGTGGAAAGCTGGAGGACAAAAATCGGCATGAGGTCGTGGATCTCATAATGCAGCAGTATGGCAGCTCAGACGCCGGGAAGGTTGCAATCAGAGTGTTGCGCAAAATTAAGCAAAATGATCTGGCTGATCAGTTGAAGGGAAAACTTCAGGAAGGTATTTTTGACACTTGTTCATCTACATCTAAGAATTTTTAATCTAAACTCTTTGCATTTTGATTTGATCTCTGTCTCTCCTTCAGTTTCAGAGGATGTTTCCGCTGAAGGCGGAGCTTCATCCGGTGCAGCGGCTGCAAACAATTCAGTAGTTACAGTGTCCTTAAGCTCTAGCAGTGGAGGAACCGTAAAGGCCCCTGTTATTCAGGGGAGTGTTATTCATGGCCCAATGACCTTTAACTAATGCTCAAGGATCTAACTGTCTTATAACAATGATTTTAAAGGCTCGAATGGAGAGTATCTGAAATTATTCAGATCTACTTTGTTTTCAAATGCATATTATGTTCACAGCTCTGTTAAATTTGACAGAACATTTTTATTTAGTTTTAGTCATAGTCATGTGTAAAATGGCATTTAGTTTAGTCATATTTTAGTAATCTAAATGGTTTTAGTCTTAGTCTAGTTTTAGTTGACTACATCTTCCATAGCTAGATTTCCAAACCCATTATATATTCTTGGAAAAAAATATTTAATAAACTGGTAATATAAATGATTTGAAAACGCAACAAACAGATTTAACTGCTGTTACACTTAACATGTCTTCATCTCAAAATTAAATAAAACTACAAAGAAACAAGAACATGGTCCTGTTTTTAATTAAATAACAATTGTCATATGATGTGCATTCTTCATAAAGAATGAACTCAATCCTTATTATAGTCACTAAATTGATTTATTCAAGAGTGATTTTCTTTCTTTGTTTGTTCATTAACAATCATGACACAGACAACAATAAATAAATTAGTCTGCTGTCCCTTTATAGCTGTCTGCAATATGCTGGCAATATTAGAAAAAAATAAAGGGCCTGTATTACTTACTATTGGAGAAAGCATTATGGCTAACATGGATCACGTGTGATATAAAACAGAATTTTTTCAAACTCTAAAAATAGTTAAATACAAAAGTAGTGTTTAGTTTAAAACATGTTGAAAATCAGCAGTAATTAACTCAGTTCATTAAATGATGAATGAATAATTCATTCATTGTAGTGAAGCCACTCCTCCATTAACATCCATCAAAAAAAAAAAAAAAAAAAATGCCTCTGGTTTCAGTTCCATCAGCATTAAATATTACGCTTTCTTTTGGCTACAATTTGCAGACTTGCCTTCTAGTGGCTTACTGGCTTTGGCGATATTCTCCCAAGAGTTTACATTCGCTGAATATGTAACCAAGTGTGTTTACATGACTACTCGTCAAAACTGAGAATTTGACATAATTTAGTGTATTTTTCTCCATTAGCACAGATTCAACTATTTATTATTGTAATAGCTACAGTTTGCACCTTGTTAAATTCAACATCTACATAAATTAAGTGACTAGAACTAGTGTGCATGCAATTGCTGATAGAAAACAAAAACCCTTGCATAGTCAAGCCAACAAAAGCAAATGCTGATCTCCATGATGGTGACTTTAAATGAAACATTTTCAAGAAAAAAGGTCAACATCTAAACCTCTGATAATTATCAATAGGAACTTCTGTAGACATTAAGCAAACAGAAATAAAGCCAATCTGGGTAATAATAACTGCAGCTGGTAATGCTGTTTGTGGAGTTGTTTAATCAGATCTTGAGAGATTTAAAGTCGTGTATCTTCAGTTCATCTAAGGCTGTAGCTGAAGAAAGTTGTAGTTTGTGTGCTTATTTCTCTTTCTATTTTTGGTGCTGAAAACTAACATTGACGAAACTACATATTTTTATGCTCTTGGAAAGTTACAAATCAATGTTCCAAGAATGTTGAATTTTAAATCAAAATTAAGTTGACAGAACGTTTGAGGATCATCATACCTTTTAAATACATTCCTCTAACATCAAGAAAACTGAAAAAAATTATGTTCCTAGAACCAACACTGAATATTTGGAGAACATTATTGTAACAAAATTATTTTAGCTGGGCTCTTTCCTTCCTGGGCTGATGGCCCAGGCCATAAAAGTTTACTTAGGGATATCAAGAACTCAGGTTACTAGACAGCAAAATCTCACAGAAAAAAAATGTTAAATAAACTCTGCTCAAAGTGTATATCGCGATCTACAGAGTTAAAATAACACTAAATCTAGTGATGTCGTGACTAAGCCTCATGAAGCTTTAAATGGGTCATATAATGCCCATTTTCCACAAGTTGATATGATTCTTTAGGGTCTTAATGAAAAGTCTTGTTTCTTTAAAAATGTTCAATGTTAGTGTAAAAAACAAATGTTTTACCCTATCAAAACAGCTCTTTTCAAAACAGGCTGGTTTTTAGGGATTCTCCATTAATGCTAATGAGCTCTGCTGACTCCGCCCCTTTCTTCTGATATCTCTGAGAGACTGTTTACTTTAGTCACATTCATAGTGAAACTTGCTAATTAGCACATTATTAGGAAAGGAAATGTTCAATGATTTATTTAAATACATTATACTCACTGCTGGAGGCTGGATCATGAAGGGTTCGTGCAAACATAAACACATTTAAGTAGATCAAGGGCGCATGTCTTTCATTTCTTCAAAAGTAAGGTAATCCTTTAATTTCAGTAGCTCAGATGTTGGGAGTAAATGACTACTGCTATGTTCATTATGACATCCAACAACAAAACACCTCAGTCACGTAAGAGTCATGCTCGTCTGCATCTCGGAATGATGATGGCTCACTCAGGGTGGGTCTGAGGTAAGACACAAGCCCATAGACAGTAAAAGAAATGGACACAGCGACCCCATTGGAACTCTATTGAGACAAATGAAGCCCAGTTTTAGCGTTTTTTAGCACTTCCGTTTCTGACGCGCAGACTCAAACGAAGCTTGACGACGTAAGCAACCTGTCTGACAGATGTAAATCTCCTAGTAGCTGTGCGTGCAAACTGCCATCGTTAATCTTGCAGAGACGGCGAGCTTGAGCGGGGAGTTCTTTGTCGTGAGTGAGCAGGAGTAAGTATTCTGATTAATTATTTTGTATAGTATTTTAAAATGTAACGCCAGTACGCCATATTAAGTTAATTGCCTGCGAGCTCCTCCTCCTGTCTGTACGGTAATGCGACAGAGAGCCGAGTGGTTATGACGCAATCGTTAGCCTATTTTTTACAAAAACTGTTTATACGGGGCCATAATGTAACATAGAAGGTAATGGAGCCCTTTATACATTGTCGTGTATCTTTAGAAATAAATAATGGACAAACAGAGTTTTTAAACGCCTCAGATGTAAAGTTATTCGCTGTCAAAGTGATGCCAAAATGAATGGGAGTCAATGGGAATGCTAATGCAAGTGAAGTTCTGCTAAAAGATGGCAGCCCCCACCCGACTTCAACTTCCGGTCGAGTTCCTTGCCCCTTCACTTCAAACAACTTGTAAGAGTGCATTTAGCATTATGTGAACCCTTTAAGCTTTTCAGCAAAGTGGTTGACAAAAGGGTTAATTTCTGGAGACTTAATTTGCACACAATACCACCTGGTGGCCAAAGAGTGAAAAAAAAACAGATATATTACAGACAGAGGTGTAAAGTCCAGGGGTCAGAAAGTAAAAGTCCTGCCATATTTTGGAGGAACCAAGTCATTCCTTTCAAGTCACAAACTAGTCTTAAGTCAAATCTCATGTCATCAAAGAGATCACGTTAATGAGATAATTAAGTGACTAATTAGTGATTAACAGAGGATTGGATGCTGATGTTTTATTGGTTAAAATGATGCCACCATCATGGATACTATATAATAGTAAGTTATAATAAAAATATTTAATGCTTATAAAATAAAAAAAATTAAGTCTGGTACCACGAAGACACACACAGGCATCAAGAAAGAGCATATAAATGCTGCAATGCTGTGTAACACGATCCATTGTAAAAAAAAGTCCCATCATGGGACTGCTGAGGATCATATATGTGTTTATGTCTAAAAACCTGAGGTGTTGCAGTTTTCTTTTTTGGGATTTTTTTTTTTTTTTCAGATCAGTAACAGAGGAGTAACAGACAGTAAACCAAAGAAAGAGACCCCTTAATTATGTCCATTTGTCACAGAAAGAGCAAGCTCAGCTGCTACTTAAAGGTTTGATTCAGCAAAGCACAAACATTCCACTGTGAAACATTGTAATTATTTAAAATAAAATTTCTTTGATTGAATAAAAGGGCCATGCAATACCTATAGCAAACATTGACCACAATTATGATGGCATTGTTTTTATTTCTTGTGTTTCTCTTTCATTTAGTAATTCTGCTTGTTAAATGAAGCTGTTCATCATTAACTCATTTGTGCCCATTCTAAGATTATTTGTACCAATAATATTAATATAAAATGTAATAAAATTATAATTAAGTTCAGTTAAATGCACTTGACTGATTTGCTTAATTTTTAAATGATAATGTTTCATTCTGTTTTGACTTGTCATTGTCAAAGACTTAACAATACTACACTGTATATTAAAATGTCTGTGATCATTTAACCATTATCATGCAATATTGTATTCATCTTGTTTATCATGGGTCACATAATATGCTGCCAGATCTTAGCCTGATTTGGGCCACATATCACTGGACTGATCTGGGCCACACTCCTCCCATCAACAATCGACCCTCATGTTGTTTGCCGGATCCCCACCGTGCTGTCAGTGCCACACATGGCCCAGCTCTGGGTGAAAGGGTACATGCCATTGCCGACTGGAGGCCAGCAGTGCCACTTTGAGGCCACATGTGGACCAAGTCTGTTTTGCTCTGAGCAGAGATGATTTAATTCTGGAGATTTTGCATGATATACCGCATTTACTATATCTTCAAAATCAATAAGCATAACCCTTTCATGTTTGGTATCAATTTGACAGTCTCTGGACAGTTGGAAATATTATCACACTCCCATATCAGTAGAACAGACCAAAAATAAAGTTCTCAAATCTTTAGAAAATTATGTTATTCTGGTATGGGTTGTGATAAGGTCATTTCCAAATGTTTTTTTTCCTCAGGTTACCTCATGACCCAGTAAAAGCTCTGTGAAGCTTTTGTTATGCAAAACTAATAATTTTTATGTTCTGGTTATTTAAAGAGAATTGGCGAAACATTAATGGAAGCATCTATAAACAGAAATTCCTGCACGATTGTCTTATGTCTCTCTATTTGCCAGGTATGCTGACTCTTTGAAATTATTTTAGTATTCTAGGTTTGTAATTCACGCTGATTAGTTTTGTTGCCAAATTTGAATGAATTTCCTGTAAACTGATGTACTCTCATTTATAATTGATTTAATTTATTTTTATTGTTTTTTTATTGTTGTTTGATTATGCATGGAACAATAAATGTTCATTTAGATTTTCCTGGGTTTCCCAGAAATCATTTTTCAAGAAGATTATTTATTTTCGTAACAAATTAAGCATTTTAATAAAAAAGCCAGCTTAAGCATAATAAAAAAGGTGAATCATCAAGTCATTTCTAAAATGTGGTTTGATTTTATTTACAGTAAAATGTAAAATCCTTTGCATTTTACCTGCTTAAATTCAATATTGGCACACAGAGCAAAACAAGATGGCAATAAATGTGCACAATGTTAGGATAAAGAGGCTTGCAGGTTACATCTGGCAAAAGGACACAGAGCCACTGTCCACTTTGAATGCTGCATAGAGAGGATCTGTAAAATCCGCGAGGAAGGTGTACAAGTGTGTGAGTGTGTCAGAGACACTGTAGAAAGACAAAACACCAGCCATTGTGTCAACATACACACCAACTCTTTTAGATGAACAAGAGGATGAAACCTTTAAATTAATGTCTTCTTCAGCGTGAGAAACATGTGGAATAGTTTCAAAGGTGATTTTCCATGACACATTATTATTTCCAAGCTGACCGGTGGCCTCGACTATACAAAGATCATCATTTTTTCTCAGGATGTTTTTGTAGGTCACCCCGACCGTCCCCTCCAGACCTGTCCATTCAGCCTCCCAGTAGCAGCGGCCGGACAGGCTCTCTCTAGACAGCACTTGTTGGACAGATTCAAATCTCTCTGGATGATCTGGATACGGCTGCTTCTGCATTACATATGCTGCTGTTCTGTCTCCATTGGAGAGACACAACTGATCATGAGCTGTGTTTGCATCCAGCGTGAGATTGCATGCATCTATTGAGACAGAAAACACATCCGTTGGTGCCTCAGATGGAGACAGAGAGAGATGCAGAGTAAGAAACTTACACTTCCTTATCCCTGCTTTGATGAAGTGTTCACCCATAGGCTTAGTTCTGTAGAAATCAATAAAGAAGAAGAGAAAAGTAAGAAAAGGTTATGATAATGAAAGCAAATGATAACAGAAGGTCATGAGTTTGATTACAGGGAATGAACTACAATACAAAAAGTAGCAGCACAAATGTATAATCGCTTTCTGTATGTCACTTAAACAACATTAACCCCATGATTGATGTTTTGTCTTAATTCAAAACAGCTCTACAGCTAGATTTGTATTAAAAAAAATTTTGAGCCATTCTTCTATAACTTGTTGACCACAACATTACTGACCAATTTAAAAAGAAGACAGTGAATCATAAGTCATTTTCTGCCTACACAAGACCATTCAAAAGAAGACATAGACACAAAGACATACTTGAGTATCTGCAGTTTATAGTTTGTATCATCCAGTTTGTGTTTGAGCAGCTGTACTCCTGATGGTCCTGGGTGATTGTAGCTCAGGTCCAGCTCTCTCAGATGTGAGGGGTTTGAACTCAGAGCTGAAGACAAATATCCACAGCCTTCCTCTGTCACCATACAGCCAGATAACCTACAGATAAAAAAAAAAAAAAAAACCTGATGAGAATCAATTTGTCAAAGAAATAAACTAAAGCTCCTAGTATTACCTCAGTATCTCCAGCTGACAGTTTGGACTCTTCAGTCCATCAGAGATCAGCTTCACTCCTGAATTCTGCAGGTCATTGTTACTCAGATCCAGCTCTGTCAGGGACGAATCTGAGCTGATGATCAAAGAAAGGTGCTCACAACTCTTTGAAGTTAGGTTACAACAGCTCAGCCTGCAGGAAAGTAATTTCATAATCTCTTATGAATCAACTGCCTCACACATTGTGTTTAATACCAAGCATCATAAATACTTTCCTCAGAACCTGAAGTTTTCTCTTTGCATTTTCCATCTCATTCAGGAGCTTATAGAGCCCAGATTCCTGCAGGTCATTACCGCTGAGGTCGAGCTCTCTTAGATGTTGTGAAATATTCTTGAGAGCAGAGACCAGCTCCATACAGCTCTCCTGGTTGAAATGACAAGAGGCCAACCTGAACAAGTACAATATCAGTATTACATTTCAGAGAGCATGTTTACACAGAAATGGAAACACTAATGACCTGAGTGTCTCCAGATGACAGTGTGGGCTCTTCAGTCCAGCAGAAAGCATCTTCACTCCCGCCTCAATGTTGCAATTGTGACTCAGGTCCAGTTCGCTCAGAGGACAGTCCTCTAGCTGAAGAGCCACAGCCACTGTTTCACAGCACTGTTGTGTCAGTCCACAGTCTGAAAACCTGGAAAGATGTTAGCTATTCATGAAGAGTTCACCTCTACACAGTTTCAAAAAACAAATCAGAAAAAACAATTAAAAAATAAATAAAATAATAATAATAATAATAATAATAATAATAATAATAATAATAATAATAATAATGTAATGTTGGATTACTCAAATTGAATTGGATAGAGTATGTTGAAAAAATAACGTGGAATATGTTAAAAGAGGTTGTGAGGGAAATAATAATAAGAAAAGCAATATGTTTTTTTTTCTTCTCTTTTTTTTTGGGGGGGAGGGGGTGAATAAAGGGGGAAAAATCTGTGTTTTTGTACTTACAGAGCTTTTCGACAGCATCTTACGGCTGGGACAAGGCTCCTACATCCTACATATGTTTTGTTAAACATCTTTGGGTCAAAGTTATCCAGCACCTCACCTGACATCAGAAGCACATAGACCAGTGCTGAGCAGTTGGAGTTGGACACTGCTTTCGGCTGGCCACTCTCTGACCTCAGATATTTCATTATTTGTTGGTACAGACTTCTGTCCTGCAGCTCCAGGATGCAAAAGAAGTGGTTGATGGATTTATTTGGGCAAGTGTCATTGTTCTGCAGTTGCTTGATGTATTGGATGGTTTTATTGATGCAGTTTTTACTGTTCAGCGTTTCATCCAGCAAGCCGATGAGGAGTTTCTGATTGGACTCAAGAGAAATACCCAGCAAGAAACGCAAAAATAGATCGAAATGCCCTCGGTCACTCTCCTTCGCTTTATCGATTGCCTTCCTCAGCAGAACATACAGCAGTTCTTTCTTATTAGGACGTGAATTCTCCAGGAAGAAAATCAGCTCATCTTTGTTCTGCTTCAAATAGCAGAGGAACACGTGCAACGCGGCCAGAAACTCCTGCACACTCAAATGTATGAAGTAATACACCTTCATCTCATGCAAAACAGAGTCCTTCTTGAAGATTTCAGTGCACAATCCTGTGGACTCCTCACTTTCATCGATGCCGCATGCTTTCAGATCCTTCTCATAGAACATGATGTTATCCTCCTTCAGTTGTTCGAATGCCAGTTTAGCCAACTTGAAGATCATTTCTTTGTTTGAACTCAAAAGCTTTGTGCGATCTCTTTCCTGTTTCTTATCATACTTCTGGTTCTTTATGTTCATCTGTATCAGAAGGAAGTGGATGTACATTTCGGTGAGGGTCGAAGGAATGTCCTGTCCATTGTTTTTGACAAGAATATCCTGAAGAACAGTAGCTGTGATCCAGCAGAAGACGGGAATGTGGCACATGATATAGAGACTACGAGACGTCCTGATGTGTGAGATTATTTTGGAGGCCTGAGCGTCATCTACGATTCGTTTTCTAAAATATTCCTCTTTCTGCTGGTCAGTGAATCCACGCACCTCCGTAAACAATCCTATGTACTCAGGAGGGATCAGATTGGCCGCTGCTGGTCGTGATGTCACCCAGATGAGAGCCGAAGGAAGCAGCTTGCCTATAACTAGGCTTTTAAATAAAACATCAACAGAAGAACATGCATTGACACATTTGACTAATTTACAATCAAAATCCAATTCCAGGTGACTCTCATCAAGTCCGTCAAAGATAAATGCCAGTTTACATTTTTTATAAAACTCGGTGGTGTTTTTCACATCATTCAAATCAGGATAAAATTCCAACAGAAGTTTGTGGAGACTGATCTCTTTATCATCTTTAATCAAGTTAATCTCTCTGAATGGTAGCAGAAACACACAGTCCACATCCTGATTGGCTTTTCCTTCAGCCCAATCCAGAATGAACTTGTGCACCGAGAATGTCTTTCCAATGCCAGCGATGCCTTTGGTTAACACAATGTTTCCCTCCTCTTTTTGCTTCAGTAATCTGAATATGTTGTTGCAGTCGATCGGTGTGTCCTCAAATTTGGGAGCTTTCAAGGCTCGGTCAAACTTCAGAACCTCATGTTCATCATAGACCTCTGTGATGTCCCCTTCAGTGATGAAGAGTTCAGTGTAAACTTTGCTGAAGTGTGTTTTGTTCTCCTTTTTGCCCTCAAACACACAGCCCATTTTGGCCTTTATGTGTTCTTTGTGACTTTCCAGGATTTTTTGCAAGATGTCATCCTCTAAAAAAAAGAAAAGAAAACGGAAGTTGTGACTTCTGCCTAAAATTACTGATACTGTATGTTAGGAATCATTACTTATAGAAATTAAAACATGGATCTAAGTAGTATTACAATTATAAGTTGAATGAAGAAGTGGCTATTGTTTCTGTACCTTGGTTCTGTAACATCTGTCTGTCAGGTGGATTTTGGGGCCCTTTTGAGTAAGCATCAGAAAAAAAGCCAGGAAAATACACATATATTAAACACAAATGATTTAGCTACTGAAGTGGTAGCAAAGCATATTTATTCAAACCTTGCAAGCTATTTGAAGGTTGTAAGACATTACAACACATTTGAGAGAGAAATAAGCAACCTAGTCTCAAAAATTACAACCCAAAGTAAGTGACCATTGGGAAGTTAAAAAAAAAAAAAGATCTTACCGACAGCACCTGTGGTTGAGTTGAAACTGATGATTACTGGGCCTTGAATGATATTTCCAGTGAGTACAGGAGAGTTTACAGTTGCACCTGCTTTAGCATTTAAATCAACACTGACTGAAGTCTGAGAGGGGCAGATCGTCTGTATTGACCCATCCTCTCCATCTGCCTTCTCCACTTCATCAGCCGTGACTGCACTTTTTAGTCTCTTTGGTTTGTTTTTATCCAACTCATCATCTGCTTCCAGAAGTTGCTCTGGAACAGATGCCATCTTGTCTATCTTGGTCTTGTATCCACCGTAATGTGCAAGACCTCTGGATCATTAGCCACTGTAAAATAATCAGTAGAATGATGAATTAACCTATCGGTAAGCCCCTCCCCTTTAACGCAGATGAGCCAAAGTCAGTTGAGTATCAGTTGCATGTGGAGTGAAACATCTTGACATATTTTGGTTTCAGCACCATAGAGAAGCATGGGAAGATCTGACGCTTGCATCATTTGTACAATTTTTATGCAAAAAAAAAATGGAAAAATTATGTGCCTGAGGTACTTGCAGCACTTATTCCAGTTATCATGGGTATAGTTTTTATTTTTAGTTATAGTTTTTTATTTATTTTTTTACGATGCCAGTGCCATTTCAAATACTTTTAAAATGGCACCGGTGCCTAAACGCAAAATATAAAAAAAATATGACTTGTCATAGTTTTGTTAAGTAAATATTTATTGAAACCATGACTATTTATATATTATATTATAGAAATGATAAATAATAATAAATGAAGTAAATAACAACCCTCTCCCAAGTTTACAACCTCATAACAGAGAAATACATATGTGTTGAGTCTAACGGGTTTGTGGGTCACAGACACTATGCACATTTTGTTAATAAACTACAAATTCAGTGAAGTGCCTCAGGCATTACTTTATGTCAAAAATACTAAATTAATATTCATTATAATAGGCATAATAATATGCATACCAAAGGATTGCGAAAAGCTTATAACAATTCATTTTGGTAAAGACCACTTTAAAAACTTTAGGAACAACCCAGTAAATGCATAGTAAAACTGTTTGGACTACAAACAAAAATATGTTCAAGATAATACATGTACACAAAGAACATGGCAAGAAACACCAGTTTGCAAAACAGTAAAACAATTGTTTTGTTCAGATAAAAATAGCTGAAAGAGACGGAAACCAGACACACTAGATGTGGACGGATGTGCCCACAATTACAGGAAAAGGTAGATAAGCTCAGATGAGAAATTATATATAACATATTGGGTTTGACTTAAAGTGATTTCAGATTTTTTTAATCTAATAATAACAATAATCCCAATATGCCTTATGTTGCTAAACATAAAGTAACATACAGATACAAAGAATGAGATAGAAGCAGGTTTGTTAATGTTATAAATAGGCCTTTTTTACATAGCCTACATTGTACTCATAAACCTTTATCTTATACAAACATGCTCATAGTCATGCAGACGAAAGTCCAAAGTCTTCAGGCCCATTCACATCAAGAGAGACAGAATATAATCAGAAACGTCGACACCTACGGACGATGTTTGTTCTTGACAAGCTTCCTGCAGAGCGCTTGATGAGTTTGATGTGTATTTATTTATTTATTTTGCAGGTAATTAACAGGTATATAAATATATATAAAGGCTTTGGTTCTAAGAAGGATTTAGGCCTATTGGTTCAAACATTTATTGATAAAAGTTACAAACAAGTTAGGGAACAATAAACACACGGTACCTGTCTCGCAGCTCTCTGGTGCTTCTTCAACAAGCCACAACCTGCAACCTCCCACAATCCCCTTTCAGACAGGAAATCCTGTCAAGAACTGCACTCTCGCTTTCGACCTGCAGGGGGCGCCGGTACCCATTATACTGAGAGGGTGCACATCTATCTATCTATCTATCTATCTATCTATCTATCTATCTATCTATCTATCTATCTATCTATCTATCTATCTATCTATCTATCTATCATTAAACTCGCTGCATATTTATTAATTTATTTATTGAATAATTTCTTGTGTAAAAGGTAACATGCTAATTTGCCGTTCCTGTATTATAAATACTGATACTTTTACTGATTTAGCCTAACATTACTTAACGTAAATGCAGCTGTTCACTTGACCTTTTATGCCATCATGACACAGTAGTTAATTTAAGTGTTTAAGCACTAGCCAGCAGTGGCAGCTTCTGTGCGGGGGTACATTACAGATTATATAAAATATGATACTACCTCTCTTGCTGGCAAATTAAATTAATAAAGAAAACGAGGAAAAATATTAATTCGGAATATTTCATATTTATTTTAATCTGAATGAGTTGATGATACTGGGGGGGGGGGGGGGTTATATTAGCTGGATCTGATTTTTGAGGGGTCATGACCCCGTGCGAATGACGCGCATGCTAACACTGCAGAGCAATATCGGGATCTAAGGATACACATCAGTAAATACTCAACAAGAAATGGAGTCTTATCTTGCTATGCCTTCTTTCTAAAGGCTGGTGAAATGGGGACCTTATATAATAGTGATGTGTGAGATTACTGACTACAGCAATATCTTAATCAGTCTGAATTTAACATATGTATTCAAATAGTATTCACATACTGTATTGTTGTTGTTTTTTAACCATTAAATGAGACAACACGCTATGGCTTTATCTATCTCCTTGTTCTTACATGTCACAAGCTTTTTTACGTTACACTCTTACATCACGACGTATCACACTTGAGAACATTACACATACTTAGATGAAAAATGAAATTACATTGAATAATAAATAACAGACAATCAGTAATAACCAAACATAACATCAAACAATCGTATGTCTCAAATACTGACTTATCCAAAATAATGTTAAGGCCACATGTTTAGAATCACACAGTAAGTGAGAATCATTCTCAGTTTGGAGTGAATCAGGATTAGCCATGGTCTCCGTGAGTGCCCTTAGTCTTCTCTGCTCTAACAGTTGCAATAGATGCGTAGTCGCATGTCTCTTGGCCGCCAGAAGCCCTGTCTGAATGATGTGCTGCTGTAAATTTGATGCTGGAGTAGAGTATGTCAGAGGGGATGCTGGGTAACTGTGCTAAAGCATAAACAGAAGCGTCACTTTTAGCAAATGCTGGAAGGGCCAGACTATAATCAGGATAATCTCCATAATCATAGACTGTGTGTGTGGCCTGAAGAGAAGAAGAAAAAGAAATGGTTTAAGAGTGGAAAAGATGATTCGAATCCACTGATCAATAAAGAAACATGATGAAGCTCACTTCTCTAGTTTCTCCTGTATCTCCACCGGGCGGATTGTTAGTCGGGCCATGAACGACATCTTTGGGCCGCGCTCCTGTTTAGTGACACCAGATTTTAGTAAGACTGAAGTCTGGCTGAACATGCTGAGGAACTATAACAAGTAAACTGATGTGAGAAAGACCGTTACCTTCTTCCTTTTGACTCCGTCTTAAATAAATGAACATTGAGAATCCTAGCACTGTCAGTATCCCTAGGACCACCACCATGATGATTGGCACAAAATCTTGAAAAACAGAATAAAACAGCTAATAAATGTCTCTAAATGTTTTAATGAAACTTGAGAAACAGATGTCTCTGTACATTTATTCAAACACTCAAGCAACAGAACTGATCGCACCTGGTTGTGGTTTTGGTGACACTCCATTAGCAGTCGTTGAGAAAAGCATTAACCCTGATGATGATGATGATGATGAAGATGATGAAGATGTGACGGTTCGGTCAGACTCAGTATCTTCTGCCACTGGTGAGCTGGTGTGAAATGAAGCTGTTGTTGTCTCTGGTGTAAATGAACCACAAATAATCACCAGGTTTAATGCATGACAGCCCATGCAGTTATTCCCAGATATGAGGACTACAGAAACTATTTAAGATATATTTTATATATTTAGCATGCATTTCAGAATACATATACAGAGTTGAATTTCTAAGGTATTATTGTGGCTAAAGGTCACGTGACATGTACTTCCCCCTGACACAACTGTTAGTGGTGCTTCACTAATGTGGAGGGTGTGGGGAAAATTCAGCGGCTTCTGTGTGACCAGTGATACGTGTTTAGCATTCTCACTACTTCTGTAAATTATTATTTATACACACAGAACATATGATTTAGTTTTCAGATGAATTTGACATCATTCTTCAGTTTATTTTCATAATCGCAGGTGATTTTCAGACGCTCTCCGGTCACACCAGACACTCGGGTCACTGAATCAGAGCCAATGTTGGTGGTTTAACCAGAAGCGAGTTGGAGTAGTGTCAGCTCTTTCTGCTTTACGTTCATTGACGCTGTTTTCGCTGCCTTCTGCTTACAAACACTGATTATGTCATGAATGTGAAACAAAAAAAGGACCCTGATCTTTAGAATCACTAAATGTCAAGAGATAACGCAAAACTTCAAAATCTGCCAAATGTAACTGATTTTAAAGAACATAAGGCTGATGGCTGAAATATATATATATATATATATATATATAAAAAAAAAAAAAAAAAAAAAAAAAAAAAAAAAAAACATCTGAGAGTATGAGTTGTGTTTATGAAAGTTATGAATCTTTTTCTTCTCAGAGAACAGGAAGTGATGTGGGTCAGTATTTTTGTTAGGTGTGTGGTGAACACTCGCTCTTCATCTGCAGAGGATACTGTGGTTAATTTTATCTCTCATCATCTTTCAGCTCATACAATACTGACACACGCCAACAGACCTCTCTTATATTTCTTTTGAGTATATTTTTACATACAGTACATTCTGACTTACCATGTTTAATTTCCAGGTAAATCTCTCTCTTATAATCATAAGATCCAAATCCAGTCTTTACTCCACACCAGTATTGACCTCGATCCTCTGTTCTCAGATCAGTGATGGAGACGGTGAAGATGTGGGCTGTTTTATTGTCACTCAGAGAGAATCTCTTGTCTGTTGCTGCTGATTCAGATTCAACAGGCTTGTCTTTAAACACTATTGGACAGTCTCCTCTGCAGAGATACTTCTTATCTTCTTCATATTTAGCCTCATACGGACACTGTATCTCAACTCTCCCTCCTTCATGTGCAGTGAAAGTCAAGATCTCACTCGTCTCACATGCCATGACTATAAAACAATGAAGAGAGAGAAACAGCTCAGTGCAAACATGGACCTGATTGAGAACAGGCAGACAGAATAACTCTCACCTGACACGAGGAGCAGCAGCTGAAATATGAGGAGTTTATCATCACAGATCTCCATCGTTCTGTTCATCTGTGTGCAGCTGCTGGTCTCTCAATGAAGAGCTGAAGCTCTCTCTCTCTCTCTCTCTCTCTCTCTCTCTCTCTGTCTCTCTCTCTCTCTCTCGCTCTCTCTCCCTCCCTCTCTCTCTCTCTCTCTCTCTCTCTCTCTCTCTCTCTCTTGCTCTCTCTCTCTCTCTCTCTCATTTGCTCCTCCCATGAAATACAGAGTCAGCAGCAGGTCCCTCTATTGCTATCTTAATAAATCAAATCATACATTTACATATATTAATCTAGCAGATACAAATAAATTCAGCCTAGTGTTTAGAAGAGATCGAAGACTTTTAAGCACACATGAACATGAATGAATATATATTTAATAAAGTCGCTGACACTGACCACAGCCAAGAGACATCAAGCATCCTTCAGATCCGTTGTAAAGTGTGTAACCTGCACAAGTGACCACTTGGTGTCAGGATGGTCCAATTATTACGTCGGCATATTTTAGTCATTTATTTATTCATTTAATTGATCATACAAAAATGACTTTTGAATTAAAAGTTACCTTTATGATTATGGTTTAATTAAATCTGCATATCAACTTTTCATGCGGAATTAACTGGAAAAAGCGAGACAATGTTATTCCACAGTGTACAGATGCATGTACCTTCACTTAGTTAGGTCTAAAAACATGCTTGTAGTGTAGGGTACAGGGATGAGTCTATTTTAAAACCATCGTTTTCATTTATGGAAAAAAAATCGATTAAAAGAGCAAACTCTGTGGGAAAGAAACTTGGATGAACATTAACTCAGTATTGCCTCTAATAGCAGTCATCAGGCTTCAAGCTCCAATAGATGAGGCGATAACTGGCCTATATCTTTCCAAATACAATGACATACTTCACACAGCAGCATAATACGTTATCAGTCCTGTATTTAAGAAACTAGTGAACTGGAGCATGTATGAAAGTGTGGAACTTGATTTCAGTGAATAAGTCTTAGTTACGTTATAAATGTGTTGAAATGTTTTCCAGTTTTAAATGTTCAGCGCTAAGAGTCGAGGATGTCTGTGAATCCATGATCCAGTGTTTGTGGTTTTTATCTGATCTTATACACATTTTATACATATACATATTAAGGGAAAATTTTTATAACAAAAAGTAAGATTAGCTGTTAATAGTCTCTGACCATCTGTTTAGCAAGTCCCAGCAAACCAGTAAAAGTACACATATTATAAATCTCACATTTAACAGTGTTATATGATTTGTTAATTGCATTCAATAGATTTCACTTCCAATAAAATATTAGGTTTTAAAGGTGTTTTATGGCAGTTTTTATTGCATTTTGATCAGCAGGCCTCACTTCAAAACATCGAATCATTTTGCATAGCAATTAGTTCAATAGATTCAAAATCACGAAAAAAGTTCATTTGTCTAATCATGATGGTTACATTCACAAACAATTCAGTTCTTTACAGAAGTGATCACCTGACAGAAGGCATTTGCTTTCTTCACTTACTGATTTCTTCTCAATGTACTTGGTTTGGTTCATTGTTCTGCACGACTCCAAGACTCATCAATATGGAATAAATAAAAGTCCATCAGGTTCAGATATATAGCCAAACAGTTCAACTGTTAATCAACCTGGTTTCCATGAAGCTTCCCAGTCTTTTATGGACTGAGAGTGAGTTACAGAGCCCACACTTTGATATATGACGGTGGAATAGGTGAGAGTATTATGAGAGTCACGTTCATCAAAAACAGGAAGACCCAAACTGTAGCCAGAATGATTATCTGTGCAAACGATCTCTTCATAATGACAGACAACATGAGTGGCCTGAAATAAGAGAAGAAAGAAAACACACTTGAGATAAGCAACATTATGATCAGCAGAGTTAAAGATGATACGTGATTAGAGAGAGAGCGAGAGATTGAGATCCACCTCAGACGGACACATGATGAAACTCACTTCTTTAGTGGACAGATTTTCAGCCAAGACAAGAACGTCTCCTTTCAGCCGCTCTGCTGTTTGGTGACACGATTTAGATTAAATGAATCATAGGGCTTTAATTTGACAAGATGTCCAGTCATGAAAATGCCATATTGTGGCAAATGAAAACAGATAGTCTTTCTTCAATATATAATATGATGTGTGCGTCTGAGAGAGTGAAAGACAGTGTTACCTTCTTTCTTTCGTCTGAATCTGTTGTAAATTAACAATAGGAATCCAAACACCATCAATATCCCCATAACTGACAGTATGACGATTGATGTGAAATCTTGAAAAATGGACAAAAAAAGCTAATAAATGTCTCTAAATGTCCTATTTTTAGTGAAACTTGAGAAACAAATGTCTCTGCACATTTAATCAGACTCTCTAAGCCACAGGACTGATCGCACCTGAGAAAAGCATTAACACTGATGATGATGAAGATGAAGATGAAGATGTGACGGTTCGGTCAGACTCAGTATCTGCTGTCGCTGGTTTGTTGGTCTGAAATGAAGCTGTTGTTGCTGATGGTTTGGGTGACATCCTCTCTGATGTGATTAAAATACAAATCATTAGGTTTAATTCATGTTACATTCACATATAAATGATGAAATCCACATAATCAGTGTGACAGTCCTCAGTGTATACAGATATTGCAGATATTGTGGGAAAAAATACTTCTTAGATTATAAAAGCAATGCTTTTGTATATTTCAACAGAAACAAATATATGCAGTTTCATTTTACAGTGGCATGAGGTCACACCAGACACTCAGAACAATAAATCAGAGCATAAAATAACAATAATAATAATCAAGTACGTTCAATGGCAATATTGGTGGTTTAATCAGAAATTAGTTGGATTAATATTAGCTCTTTCTGCTTTACGTTCATTGACGCTGTTTTCATTGGCCATCTGCTTATAAACACAGAATGTGAAAAATATAAGAAAAAAAAGAAGAAAATAAAAGTGACGTTTAGATTCACTACATGTCAAGAGAACTTGGAAAGCTGCCAAATGTAAGTAAGGCTGATGGCTGAATATATCTTTTACAAACACATACATCTGAGAGTTTTCGGTCGTGTACTTATTCTGTCTATTTTTGAATGAACTCTTTTTCTTCTCAGAGAACAGGAAGTGATGAACATTCGCTCATCACCATCTGCAGTGGATACTGTGGTTAATTTTATCTCTCATCTCATCTTATATATATATATATATATATACACACATACAGTACATTCTGACTTACCATGTTTAATTTCCAGGTAAATCTCTCTCTTATAATCAAAATATCCAAATCCAGTCTTTACTCCACACCAGTATTGACCTCGATCCTCTGTTCTCAGATCAGTGATGGAGACGGTGAAGATGTGGGCTGTTTTATTGTCACTCAGAGAGAATCTCTTGTCTTTTGCTGCTGATTCAGATTCAACAGGCTTGTCTTTAATAAACACTATTGGACATTTTCCTCTGCAGAGATACTTCTTATATTCTTCATATTTAGCCTCATACGGACACTGTATCTCAACTCTCCCTCCTTCATGTGCAGTGAAAGTCAAGATCTCACTCGTCTCACATGCCATGACTATAAAAACATGAAGAGAGAGAAACAGCTCAGTGCAAACATTGACCTGATTGAGAACAGGCAGACAGAATAACTCTCACCTGACACGAGGAGCAGCAGCTGAAATATGAGGAGTTTATCATCACAGGTCTCCATCATTCTGTTCATCTGTGTGCAGCTGCTGGTCTCTCAATGAAGAGCTCAAGCTCTCTCTCTCTCTCTCTCTCTCTCTCTCTCTCTCTGTGTGCGCGCGTGTGTGCCGGTTGAGTGGGCGGAGCGATTGTGAGCGAGCGTTTGGCTGCTGTGAGCTTGGTGAATGTTGCTGAGAGCGTTTTGCACACTGTAAGTTTTTTCTTATACTTTTCTTTTCGCGTTGACCCCCCCCCCCTTTTTTCTGCCTGTTTTTGTGTTTTCATAAGGTTTTCAACGTTTGTTTGGTAGCGAAGAGTGCTGCCAGCGTTGCTGGCTAGCATGGCTTCGGGTGAGACTTTTAGCTTTCAGAAGCTGACGCGCAGGCACGCTGTTCGTTTGTCTCCACCTGGAGGGAGTTCAGTTGAAGAATGTAGTATAGCGGTGGGTGAAACTGTTGGGTTTGAGAGTATTAAATATGCTGCAAGAATGAATAGTGCTGTTGTGATTTTTTTGGATAGTGTGGACAAAGCTAACCAGTTGCTTGAGAGTGGAGTAGTGATTCAAGGTACTTTTACACCTGTTCTGTCTCTAGTAAGTCCCGCAAAAAAGATAATGATTTCCAATGTACCACCTTTTCTGAAGAATGAGATGTTAGAGAAGGAGCTAGGAAGACACGGAAAACTAGTGTCTCCAATTAAAATGATCCCAATCAGTTCCAAATCTCCACAACTCAAACATGTAATGTCTTTTCGGAGACAAGTACTAATGATCCCTAAAAAGAGTAATGAGGAATTAAAGCTGCAAGCAGCGATGAACGGGCCCTCGCACCCGGGCTCACCGGCAGCGAGTGGCTTTAGTTAATAGGTGAACGGTGAGAAATATGCGTTTAAACTCATAAATATAAGTAGAATATATCAATGTTTATTCCATATATGTGACAATCTTCCTGTTGCCAGCAGGTGGCGCTATCATTATAGTGGAATATTGGCCTTCAGATGTGTTCAGGGCAGGACTTTTGTCGAACATGTGAAGTTTGGGGAGGATTGGACATTTTATGCCTGAGTTACAACAACATCCTATTTCATGGCGAAACATCGAAATTTGTCAGGCCGCCATGGACACGCCCTTTAACGAAACCTCAAGATCTTTGCAATTTAAGATCGCAAAAGCCTTTAGATTACACTGACCAAGTTTGGTGTTGATCTGAATAAATCTCTAGGAGGAGTTTGTTAAAGTACGACCCCTGAAAATGGCCAAAACAACACTAATTTTGCAGAGAAAATTCTAAATAACTGACTTCCTGTTGGGATTCGGATTTCGTACCAAGAGACTTTTTCGTAGATATTGGTGAGTTACATGTGTGTACCGATTTTTGTACATGTACGTGAAACATAGCTCGAGGCGCACTCCGTTTAAAGTGTATACGCACTCCGTTGAAAGTGTATAGGTGGCGCTATCGAGCCATTTTGTCACACTCGATGGAATATTGGCCTTCAGATCTGTTTAGGCCAGGACCCTTATCACAGAAGTGAAGTTTGGGCAAGATCGGACATTTTATGCCTGAGTTATAACATCTTTTATTCCCATGGCGAGACATCGAACTTCATCACGGCGCCATGGACACACCTTTTAACAAAAACTCAATATCTTCACAACTAAACATCACACAGGTCTTTAGATTAGACTGACCACAAAAAAGACATTGATGTCATAACATTTCTAGGAGTAGTTTGTCGCAGTGTAAAATAAGTAACTTCCTGTTGCCAATAGGTGGCGCTATGACTATAACTGAATATTGGCATGTAGATCTGTTCAGGTCAAGAGTCTTATCCAATATGTGAAGTTTGGGGCAGATTGGACATTGTATGTCTGAGTTACAGCAACTTCCTTTTTCATGGCGAAACATCGAAATTTGTCAAGCCGCCATGGACCCGCCCTTTAACGAAATTTCAAGTCCTTCGCAATTTATTATCGCAAAGGGCTTTAGATTACACTGACCAAGTTTGGTGTTGACCTGAATAAATCTCTAGGAGGAGTTTGTTAAAGTACAACCCCTGAAAATGGCAAAAACAACACCAATTTTGAAGGGAAAATTCAAAATAACCGACTTCCTGTTGGGGTTCGGATTTCGTACCAAGAGACTTTTTCGTAGATATTGGTGTGTTACATGTGTGTTCCGATTTTTGTACATTTACGTGAAACATAGCTCGAGGCGCACTCCGTTTAAAGTGTATACGCACTCCGTTGAAAGTGTATAGGTGGCGCTATCGAGCCATTTTGCCACACTCGATGGAATATTGGCCTTCAGATCTGTTTAGGCCAGGTCCCTTATCACACAAGTGAAGTTTGGGCAAGATCGGACATTTTATGCCTGAGTTATAACATCTTTTATTCCCATGGCGAGACATCGAACTTCAACACGGTGCCATGGACACACCTTTTAACAAAAACTCAAGATCTTCACAACTAAACATCACACAGGTCTTTAGATTAGACTGACCACAAAAAAGACATTGATGTCATACAATTTCTAGAAATAGTCTGTCACAGTGTAAAATATGTCACTTCCTGTTGCCAATAGGTGGCGCTATGACTATAACTGAATATGGGCATGTAGATCTGTTCAGGTCAAGAGTCTCATCCAACATGTGAAGTTTGGGGCAGATTGGACATTGTATGTCTGAGTTACAGCAACTTCCTTTTTCATGGTGAAACATCGAAATTTGTCAGACCGCCATGGACACGCCCTTTAACGAAACCTCAAGTCCTTCGCAATTTAACATCACTAATGGCTTTAGATTACACTGACCAAGTTTGGTATTGATCTGAATAAATCTCTAGGAGGAGTTCGTTAAAGTACAACCCCTGAAAATGGCAAAAACAACACCAATTTTGAAGGGAAAATTCAAAATAACCGACTTCCTGTTGGGATCCGGATTTTGTACCAAGATACTTTTTTGTAGGTATTGGAGTGTTACATGTGTGTACCAATTTTTGTACATGTACGTGAAACATAGCTCGAGGCGCACTCCGTTGAAAGTGTATAGGTGGCGCTATAGAGCCATTCTGCCACACCCGGTGGAATATTGGCCTGCAGATCTGTTCAGGCCAGGACTCTTATCACACGTGTGAAGTTTGGGGAAGATCGGACATTTTATGCCTGAGTTATAACATCTTTTATTCCCATGGCGAGACATCGAACTTCGTTGCGGCGCCATGAGCAAGCCTTTTAACGAAAACTCAAGATCTTCACAACTGAACATCGCACAGGCCTTTAGATTAGACTGAACACAAAAAAGACATTGATGTCATAAAATTTCTAGGAGTAGTTCGTCGCAGCGTAAAATATGTCACTTCCTGTTGCCAATAGGTGGCGCTATGACTATAACTGAATATGGGCATGTCAATCTGTTCAGGTTCGGAGTCTCATCAAACATGTGAAGTTTGGGGCAGATTGGACATTGTATGTGTGAGTTATAGCAACTTCATTTTTCATGGCGAATCATCGAAATTCGCCAGGACGCCACGGACACGCCCTTCAACGAAAACTCAAGATCTTCGCAATTTAACATCGCAAAGGCCTTTAGATTAGGCATACCAAATTTGGTGTTGATTTGAAGAACTCTCTAGGAGGAGTTCGTTAAAATACAACACATGGAAATGACCAAAATTACACAAAATATGCTCATAATATTAAAAATAACCGACTTCCTGTTGGGTTTAGAATTTCGCTCCAAGAGTCTTTTTTGTAGGTATTGGTGTGTTACATATGTGTGCCAATTTTCGTGCATGTAGGTGAAACATAGCTGGAAGGCTGTTGATTTTCTTGGTATAGGTGGCGCTGTCGAGCCATTTTGCCACACCCTCTTCTGAATCCTATATCAGACGAAAATTTTCACCAGGTTTGACGCGTGTGCAAAGTTTCATGACTTTTTGAGCATGTTAAAGCCCTCAAAAATGCGATTCATTCGGGAGAAGAAGAAGAAGAATAATAATAAATATAGCTGCAAGCAGCGATGTCGGGCTCAAGCCATCAGTGCAACGCCACCCCGGTGGCATCAGGATAACTGTGCCCAGCGGGCATAAGCATTTACAGTAACCCTCTGACAACAAGTTTTAAGGGATGCGGCAGTTAAAGGGTTAATCCGACCAATCTAGACTTTGAAATCACATACACAGAACAATATATATAACTTTAGTAACACTTTATTTTAATATTAATAAAAAATGTATAAGGTGTGCATTGTAGCTGACACCTATATGAACACATTACAATTGTTTTATGACTGCAAGTCTTTCTTCTCAAATGCTATTGAGCTTCAAATTTGCATTTGAGCCCATGTGAAAAAGTAGCATAATTTACATATGACTTACAGTTTGTTGTAATAAATATCAAACATTCAATTTAATTGTGCATTATAGCTGTCACCTAGATGAACAATTACAGTTGTTTTTATGACTGTAAGTCATTCTCTTCAAATGCTACTGACGTTAGAAAATTATTTAACAATAGCACATGTAACTTTAGAGACCGGCCCTAAATTTGAGACTCTAGAAACTCCAATGTCAAGACAACTTTATGCCTGTTTTATTTTCTTTAGTTTTCTTTTCTCTGTTCCGGATTGCTGATGTCCTATACCCAGGCATAGATGTCCATCCATCAATTACGAACATTCAGCCGCAAACATGAGGTGTGAGCGGTCGCGAGCGCGGATGGGAGAATGGCGCATGTTTTTTTTTTTGTTTTTTTTGAGCAACTGGGATGGTGCCCCCTCTGGGAGTTGGTGCCCTAAGAAGACTGCATACTATGCATATAGGGAGCAGCGGTACAATCTCGAAGATATATTCCTCAAACCATCTTACAAGAGGAGGTGATGCTAATCCTTCAAGAATCGCATAAAAGCTATTCAAGTGTACAGTTTCCTTTTATTGCATCTTGAAATAAATATTTCTGAATTCTGAATCAAACTGGGTTGTGTTTATTTATTTATTTTATAAGACAACTGAGACTTTAATCTCCTTTGTAATATATGTGCTTTTAAACCAAGAACAATTTATTTATGGATGTATTACTGCTTAATAATGACTATTATTAAGGGAAAAGGCTTTATAATCATGAACTATTTACTAATGCTTAGCTAATGAGTGCAATTATTATAAAGTGTTACCATTGCATATACTAATGTTAACAAATTAGACATTATTTTACAGTGTTACCAAATCCTTAAATAATGTATTAGTGTTTTGTAATGATTTTAATGACCTATAAGCATTTGTGAAATAGTTTTGCTTGCATTGCAGCTTTATCTGTCAGTTGAAGAGTTTTACTGTTACATCCATGAGATTAATAAATGTCATGTCACGTCACAGGTTGTCATAGGTCAGTATCAAATGAGTTTGAAATTATTATTTGCAGCACAAATTAGGGTTCTTAGGATGTTTTTAAATCCCTAAAACTGTCAGAAAAGGATAAGGCCTAAGAGATTTCTTAACCTGTAATGAAAGGAAAAAACACCACCATTAGCAACAACAAAAACAATAACAATTTAAAATATAGATTTTTTTTTTCCTGATTATTAAAGGGATGATTAGGTCTCTCTCTCTCTCTCTCTGCCAGACAGCCCCTCCCTACAGTCCACACACACTGTCACAGTCACCAACCCCCTCACACTCCCCCTCCCTCTCCCCCTCCCTTCCCTCACACAGACAGGGTGGCCAGAGTGAGATCATGTCAGTTGAGAAGTCTGACAGTTTTTTAATTTTCTTTTATCCATACAGTGTTGTAAAGTCGCGAAACTATGCATATTTCCTCAGAATGATTTGATCTTTGTATGAAAAAATGCTTTGAAGTGTTTGGAAACTGCAATTTAAACATACAAGACAATTAATGTTTCCCTTTTTACTGTCATTTCAAAAATTCACCACGACAAAACCGTCCAAGCTAACCAAAATCCGTTCGCAATTTAAGTTCCTCAATGGTTTTTCTTAATGTAGACAAAGTTTGGTGTGTATAGTGTACTTCCCCTGGGAGGAGTATGCATTAATTCACAAAAGAAAATTCCCAAAAATCCATATTCAAGTCAAAATAGCCAACTTCCTGTTGGTCGTAGCTTATGACTGCGAATTAGAAAGTTGTCCGTCTTGAGAAGAACAATTTATGTACCAAGTTTGGTGTCTGTAGCTAAAACTAACCCCCCCACTTTTGACAAAAGGTGGCGCTATAGAGTGCCTCCTTCACGCCCTTTTAAAAGCTTTTGCCATTGTCTAGCTATCACTAATACTGATATGTGTTTTGAGTTTCATGTAAATCTGAGCTTGTTGTCTGCCTCAAACTCACCATAACAGAACATTCAAGTTTGACACGTTGCCATGGCAACACTATATCAGATATCAATATCCCCACAACAGATTTACATCGGCCGTGTTTTGTCATTATTCTGATGAAGTTTTAAGTAAATAGAGTAAAAATAAGATGCTGAATTCAAAGCATTTGGAAAATGACACACTTCCTGCTGCCAGTTGGTGGCGCTATAATGTTGACTCTTAATAGTCACATATATACGATCAGTATCATACAACGAACAAACCAATGAAGTTTGATCAAATTCAGGAAATGTATGTGGATGTTATTAGACATTTCCTGTTTCTTATTTCTCGCCATAATTTCAAAGCCTCGCCACGAGCAAACCGTTCGAGATATCAAAAATCCCCTCGCAATTTTTCATCCCCAATGTCTTGAGATCATGTTCACCGAGTTTCGTGGCGAACGGGTTGAAAACCTCAGAGGAGTATTTCAAATTCCAGAGCATGCTTTTTTTAAACAGCCCTGAATAGCTGACTTCCTGTTGGGCGGAGCCTATGACATAGAGCGCGAAAGTTGTTCAGCTCAATGAGATCTATAAGTGTACTGAGTTTCATATAAATACATGCAAGTGTGTGTGAGCTATGGTTCAAGGTGTCTGACTGTGTTCCAGGGGGCGCTGTAGAGCCCCTGTGCCACGCCCGGGTCCCAGTCTCTGTGGCGTCCTGATGGCCGCAGATTCCAATGAGTGTGCCAATTTTCAAGAGTTTTTGAGCATGTTAAGGCCCCCAAAAATGCCCGGAAGGTTTAAAAAAAAATAAAAAAATAATAATAATAATAATAAATATAGCTGCAAGCAGCGATGTCGGGCTCAAGCCGTCAGTGCAACGCCACCCCGGTGGCATCGGGAAAACTGTGCCCAGCGGGCATAAGCATTTACAGTAACCCTCTGACAATCAAGTTTAAAGGGATGCGGCAGTTAAAGGGTTAATCCGACCAATCTAGACTTTGAAATCACATACACAGAACAATATATAGAACTTTAGTAACACCTTATTTTTATATTTATTTAAAGATGTATTACTGCTTAATAATGACTATTATTAAGGGAAAAGGCTTTATAATCATGAACTATTTACTAATGCTTAGCTAATGAGTGCAGTTATTATAAAGTGTTACCAATGCATTTACTAATGTTAACAAATTAGACATTATTTTACAGTGTTACCAAATCCTTAAATAATTTATTAGTGTTTTGTAATGATTTTAATGACCTATAAGCATTTGTGAAATAGTTTTGCTTGCATTGCAGCTTTATCTGTCAGTTGAAGAGTTTTACTGTTACATCCATGAGATTAATAAATGTCATGTCACAGGTTGTCATAGGTCAGTATCAAATAAGTTTGAAATTATTATTTGCAGCACAAATAAGGATTCTTAGGATGTTTTTAAATCCCTAAAACTGTCAGAAAAGGATAAGTGTTGTAAAGTCGTGAAACTATGCATATTTCCTCAGAATGACTTGTCTTCTATGTGTACATGTTTTTGAAGTGTTTAGAAGCTGCACTTTAAAACAATAAAATACATTTACTGGTTCCTTTTTTACTGTTATTTCAAAAAAATCACCACGACAAAACCATTTAAGCTATCCAAATTCATTCGCAACTGTTCTGTAAGATAAATTCTTTAAACAGTGGTAAAAGAGGATGTGGTGCTGATCCTTCAAGAGTCACTCAAAACTTATCTGTCCATAAAGCCTATTAAGAATTATACTTAATATACAGTATTTCACAATACTTCAGCATGTTATTCTAATTAAGTGTCATTTTATCAGTAAAATACATAAAATACATATTTTTCTTTGAAAGATCTCTATAAATGATTTAAATCATACTCGTTTCTACAATAATTATTTTAAAGTAATCCTATATCTCCATCTAGTGGCCATTATTGGTACTAAGAATTGCGAGCTTGATTTATAAGTTATGATAGTTTTAATTTTATGCTGGCTCCTGAACATAATAAAGCTATGAAACTTATTGTGCTTCCTTCAAATGATGACTTCTACTTATATAAAAAAATATGAAGAGTTGGAATGAAAAATTGTAAAGATATAGTAAAATAACTATTGTATTTTTTTATGTTACTTTAATAAATCGCTATGGCCACAACATTTAAGGTATCCTAAACCCATTCACAATTTAACATCTTCAGTATATTGGCATCATGTTGAAAAAGTTTGGTGTGAACTACTCTTCTTGGAGGAGTATGAATTCATTTACAGTCTGATTTTATCATAATTCCACAATAACATTTCTGAGTTCTGTATCAATCAGTGTTGTTGTTTGTTTATTTTTATTTTTTTATTTTTCATAGGAAGATAACTGACCTTTACTCTCCTTTTTAACAAACCAAGGACAAGCTATTTATAGCTGTATTTATAAACTGCTTACTACTGACTATTAATATTGGGACAAGGCTTTATAAAGCATGAACTGACTATTTACTAATGAGTGCAGTTATTATAAAGTGTTACCAATGCATTTACTAATGTTAACAAATTAGACATTATTTTACAGTGTTATTAAATCCTTTAATGACTTATAAGCATTTGTGAAAGCATCTTAGTCTTGTTACATGTACTGTTACATCCATGAGATTTTAAAAATGTAGATACATGTCATGTTACAGGATGGAATAGGTCAGTATCAAATGAGTTGAAATTATTATTTGCAGCACAAATAAGTATTTTTAGAATTTTGTTTTTAATTCCTGAAACTGTCAGAAAAGGATAAGGCCTAAGAGATTTTCTTAAGCTGTAATGAAAACAGCAATGTTAGCAACAACAACAAAAAATAACAATTTAAAATACTTTTTTTTTTCTGGTGATTAAAGAGATGATTAAGTCTCTCTCTCTCTCTCTTTCTCTCTCTCATTGTGTCTGCCACTCAGCTCATGCCCATCCCCCACTCACACACACACACACTCAGTCAGCACACATACATTCCTCAAACAGAGGGACAGAGTGAGTTGAGATGTCTGACAGTTTTTTTTATTTTCTTTTAATCATACAGTGTTGTAAAGTCATGAAACTATGCATATATCCTCAGAATGATTTGATCTCTGTATGATTTTTTTTTTTTTTTTAAGTGTTTGGAAGCTGCAATTTAAAAATACAAGACAATTAATGATTCCCTTTTTACTGTCATTTTCAAAAATCACCACGACGAAAACCGTTCCAGCTAACCAAAATCTGTTCGCAATTTAAGTTCCTCGATGTTTTTTCTTCATGTAGACCTAGTTTGGTGTGTAATAGTGTACTTCCCCTGTGAGGAGTATTCATTAATTCACAACTGTAAATCTCAAAAATACACATTCAAATCAAAATAGCCGACTTCCTGTTGATCGTAGCTTATATGACTGTGAATTAGAAAGTTGTCCGTCTTGATAAGAACAATTTATGTACCAAGTTTGGTGTCTGTAGCTAAAACTAACCCCCCCACTTTTGACAAAAGGTGGCGCTATAGAGTGCCTCATTCACGCCCTTTTTAAAAGCTTTTGCCATTGTCTAGCTATCACTAATACTGATATGTGTTTTGAGTTTCATGTAAATCTGAGCTTGTTGTCTGGCCTCAAACTCACCATAACAGAACATTCAAGTTTGACACGTTGCCATGGCAACACTATATCAGATATCAATATCCCCACAACAGATTTTCATCGGCCGTGTTTTGTCATTATTCTGATGAAGTTTTAAGTAAATCGAGTAAAAATAAGATGCTGAATTCAAAGCATTTGGAAAATGACACACTTCCTGCTGCCAGTTGGTGGCGCTATAACGTTGACTCTTAATAGTCACATATATACAATCGGTATCATACAACGAACAAACCCATGAAGTTTGATCAAATTCAGGAAATGTATGTGGATGTTATTAGACATTTCCTGTTTCTCATTTCTCGCCATAAGTTCCACGCCTCGCCACGGGCAAACCGTTCGAGATATCAAAAATCCCCTCGCAATTTTCATCCTCAATGTCTTGAGATCATGTTCACCGAGTTTCGTGGCGAACGGGTTGAAAACCTCAGAGGAGTATTTCAAATTCCAGAGCATGGCTTTTTTTTAAACAGCCCTGAATAGCTGATTTCCTGTTGGGCGGAGCCTATGACATAAAGTGTGAAAGTTGTTCGGCTCAATGAGATCTATAAGTGTACTGAGTTTCATATAAATACATGCAAGTGTGTGTGAGCTATGGTTCAAGATTTCTGGACTGTGTTCCAGGGGGCGCTGTAGAGCCCCTGTGCCACGCCCGGGTCCCAGCCTCTGCGGCGTCCTGATGGCCGCAGATTCCAATGTGTGTGCCAATTTCAAGAGTTTTTGAGGCATGTTAAGGCCCCCAAAAACCCCGGAAGGTTTAATAAAAAATAAAAATAATAATAATAAATATAGCTGCAAGCAGCGATGTCGGGCTCAAGCCTCAGTGCAACGCCACCCGTGGCATCGGGAAAACTGTGCCCAGCGGGCATAAGCATTTACAGTAACCCTCTGACAATCAAGTTTAAAGGATGCGGCAGTTAAAGGTTTAATCCGACCAATCT